>NW_018108492.1:12505-54737 GCF_000183805.2 Loa loa
CAAATGATGGTGTTATCGTTATCGGAGCGACGAATCGAGTGAATGATTTAGATGCAGCTCTACTTCGTCCTGGCCGCTTTGACATTCAAGTTCAAGTTCCTTATCCCGACTTAGAAGGGCGCAAAGAAATTATACAGTACGCTTTTTTCATATTTTTTCATAATTCATTTTTCTATTACTTTCTGCATACTTCTTGAATACTACTTTTTTAGATTATACTTAGGCAGAATATCAGTCAATGACGACGTAAATGAAGATGTTCTAGCTAGAGGAACCACAGGATTTACTGGAGCCGAAATTGAAAATATGATAAATCAAGCAGCTCTTAAAGCAGCAGGGGATGGATTTATGAAGGTCACTATGGCACACATGGAAGAAGCGAAAGATCGTGTTATGATGGGTGAATTTTGTTATTTCAGTTTTAAATTTGGCCTCGTCTTCATACATTTTTTAGTGGCAATTTTTGATAAGCTTTTTTCACTCAAGATGACGCACTCCCAAATGTCTTATGCGATGTATCGTAAACGTAATTTTTAGTGCAAAATGTCAGATGAAATTTTTTTTAGGACCGGCACGAATTCGTGGTCGACTTCCGGATGAGGAAGCTAATCGTATTACTGCCTTTCATGAAGCAGGTCATACTCTTGTCAGTATGTACACGAAACATGCAATTCCAGTTCATAAAGTGACAATTATACCAAGAGGTGGCTCACTGGGACATGTTAGTTTTTAACTTTCCTCATATAAAATTTAGTATTAAAATTGTTGTTGTAGCATTATATAACTTCTTTGCAGCACAGCTTTTTAAAACGTCGCAGAACTAATCATGCTTTGTCTTTGCATTCGCTAAATGTGTTTGTTATAGACAACTATGTTACCGCAGAAGGATGAATATCACGTGAATCGAGCTCAAATGCTGGCACAGCTGGATATTTTAATGGGTGGTCGAGTAGCTGAAGAGCTTATCTTTGGCCCAGAAAAAATAACTACCGGTGCTGGTGATGACTTGAGGAAAGCAACAGACCTTGCAAAAAAGATGGTCAAGACTTTCGGAATGAGCGATAAGGTTGGGTTATAGTTCGTGATTTAGACGGTGATCTAATTTAATTTTGTTTTTTCACAGAACCGGTCGTTTCTTCAACTCTTTATACGAAGAGTGTGAAGTTTTGTGAATGAGAGCTGATTTATTTCGAACTCTCCAAGAAAAAGAGCGGAACTATCATCAAACCAAATTTCGTTCAGAAACTGAAATTTTAAATATGATGAACTGCGGGGAAAAAAAAAGCGGGAGTGATTTCTCCTTCCGGCTCGACCTGTTTTGGTACTTTACAGAATTCAAATGATGGATTTTTTATGGTGCTCTTTGTAGAATAGGTTCGAACGATTTCAAATTGAGCTACTTCTTTATTTTCGGAAGTTGCTAATGAGTTTATTTCATTTATTGCTCCAGGTAGGCTTGAGGATCGCAGACGATGAGTCGAGATCGCTAATAGCTGTTAATCAGCTGAGCTCACCATTGTCAGAGATGATTGATAAAGAAATCGGTCGCCTCTTGAAGGAATCTTACGAACGTGCGAAGGATATACTCATTAAACATAAGGTATAATTTTATAGGCTTGCAAAGTAATTGTTATTGATTTGCCTTACAATTTGGCATTGGTGGAATTTCTGGACGAATATTAATTTATACATGGGTTAGTTTACAAGTGTAAAGTTCTAAGGTAACGATGGATAAAGCCATATTTGTAGTTTATTGAAGCTACCGGACAGTTGATTTTGAGATTCGGATTTCTTATTAAAAGGCTTTTCTCTTTTATTCAGTTTTTTTTCCTTTTTTTGTATTTGCTCCTTTACAGAAAGAACATGAACTTTTGGCTGCAGCATTACTGCAACATGAGACGTTATCAATAGAAGAAGTGAAAGAGTTGCTTCAGAATGGCAAACTGCTTTCACATGCTCCAGAAAAACAAGAAGGGTCGAAAAGCAGGAAATCATCCGTGCGATACATCTATAAAAATCCAAGTGTGATTATAACGCCAATCGATGAAACTATTCCGAAAGAGGAAAGACAGATCTAGCGGATAAATGAAGTTGATAAATGACGTTTATTAGTCAATCACAAACAGTTTCACTTCAGCTTTTAATGTATTTTACTCACATTTTTTTCTAGACTTATACTTTTAGGTGATGATAGTGCATACCTTGTTTTTTCAGTCTCATCGGGATAATTAGTCGTATTTAGACAACTGCATTCAGGAATAAAGTGGCATATATCACGATTTGCACATGTCGTTGCCAAGCTATGATTTATTTTAAAAATAAAACTGGAATTGTTTAAACTCTTAACTAATTCGAAAGATTGGTAGACGAGGGAGAAGGACATAAAAGCAGAGTACGGAGTTTGTTACTTGACTTCACCTTGAGCATTATGATGCATGTTGTAAACTGTTTGTACATAGTTATTATCCTCGTCTATTCTGTGCTTTTGTCAAGTCATCTCTGTTATGTATGTTTTTGAGAATATTATATTCAGTGGTAAAAAAATTAAGTGGTGAATTTCCCATATAATCTATACTTTGCTGAATTCTGTGATGTAATGAGTTTTGTTCGATTAAAACTGTTTAATTATGGTTTCAATGCGACTAATTACGATTTGTTTAAATGGAAAATTTTGCGTTTAGAAAATTTGCGTCATGGGATTGCTAACAGATCAGACAGGATCAGTGAGCTGTAGAAATGTTGCGAAATACATGCAGAATACAACTGTGTTGGAAGTAACATCTCGTCAGGTCTGTTATATTAAACAACGTCGATTATAAGAAGTGGCCCAGGGATTCCAAGTGCTGCGAATATTTTTATTTCTCGAGAAGTTGTTTTGATTGTGGCAACTCACTGCTGCAACAGATGCTGCCAATTTAAATACCCAACTTTCTATTTACTGAGTGTTTCAGTCCAAAGACTGCTATTGTGCCCTGAAGTGAAAATTTTGGAAAGCCCAGCACGCGAAGAACAATGGATCATAGAATAACAGAGAGAGTGGTAGGGAAGTTGTGAAATTGGTGAGCAGATTTATTACATGCATGTTGCCATGTTGCCGATTGTCTTCGATCGCTCTGATTGCATACGAATGCAATTGTGTTTTTGATAGCTTAGAGCCCATAATGTTATTAAGACAATGTTTACCTTATAAGGTAGTCATAAGAATTAAAACTGGAGCTAGCAATTAGAATTGAATAGCAGTCATGGTGTTTCTTCGCCACTCGGGCATTTTGCTGAAATCCGTCCTGAAGCCAAAACGAAATGTTACATATGTTTTGCCTTTGTGAATAGCATAATATTAGTCCAACGAACATAATTTCCTCACCATCAAATTTAGTTTTTATTTTTATGATTGCAGTCAATTGCTACGGTTTTAATGTTTGATATATTCATACATTTGCAGCAATGGATGAATAAAGGTTTACTTTCCATTCATTTACTGTACACTGTTTCCAGTATTTGCTGAATTCAAAATTCAAAATCTGTTGGATACAAAATTTACTGAATATCATGAGATATGATATTACGTTATAAGTGAAGATGAAGCTGACAGTGGTAAAAATCCAGTCTTCCTTAAGAAGAGATGTAAATGGCCTGAGATCTAGCTGATTTGAAAAGAGATGAAAGTTTTATAAGATCATGCTAAACAATCAATATCTTTAAGTGCTACGGATGTATTGGTATAAGTGCAATCTGCTGTACAGTGTAATCTGGACTGAGTAAGTTGTGTTGGGAAGAAAATTGGGAGATGATGCTGTATATAGGGCAGCAGATATCTCCTATATCTTAATGCAAGTAGAACATGATTGAACAAATTGAACATATATACCATTTGTTCAAGTTTCTGTCTCTCATAAAAATAATAATTACTGTTTATCTCTCTATCCAGTAGCATATCTAATCCTTTCCTGGACTACTCATCTTCCTACTTCAATCCCATCTACTTAATTATAATTATGAGTGGAAGTTAATAAGTATTTTCCACCTTCATTACTATTTGTTGTGGGTTCTGTTAAGCTTAAAGTATTGATATTTTCATTTTACTTTAATATATAAAGCATTATTGCTTGTTTTACTTATTACTGCACTTTATTATTTATTCGTTAAATTTGTTTTCCATCCCCTATCCAACTCATATATTGTTAATCCTAACAATAAATGATGATTGAGATTATAAGTCAAATAGCCTTTGGGGAATATATAAAGGTATTTCCTTCGCTCGTCCAAGAGATTATTTCATTAATATTCCTAAACTTTGCACATCATAATTAACTATTTGAATTCATTGAAAGTATCGAAAAGAGAAAAACAGCATAGAAAACATTTCGCTTAACTGATAATAGATAAGAGATATGGGGTGTCAATGTGTCAAGCAAGTTTTAAGCTATGTAACATTCAGCATACTCTTCTTTTTCTTCTCTCATTTCTTTATTCAAACAAACAGGTTTGGAAATTAGTTCTTTCTCATATATATGTTATGTAACGAATATAAAGCATACTAAGCTTTGTATTCCAAAAAAGAATTGGTAAACTGTTTGGTGACAAGAATCCGAGTGGTGTCTCCGATTAGAGCCAGATTAACAAATGGATGAGCTTTACAGAAGGTTCACATGGCTTGATTAAAAAAAAAACGGATTCATAAAATAGCCAAATGACCTTCATGATATAATATTTCAAAATTCAGTGCTACTCTCATATTTGGTCGAAATGGACTTGGAAGGTAAATTTTAAAGCGCATTATTACCACACATACTAAGAACAATTTATCATTCATTATGGACGAACTTCAAACTTCGATGCCAAAGAAAGCAATAGGAAGATGATTACAAGCATTAAGGATTTTGAAATAAATCACGGGAAATTTTTGGGAAAAAAAGTATGAACGATAAAATAGTTGCTTCTGGAACTGAGATGGAACTACGCTGTGCAAGGTGAGCAGAGGTTCTAATGAATTAACCTGACAGTTATCCTCAACAAACATACATGTATAATGTTCTATGTCGCGAATATAAGCAACCAGAATAGGATAGAAAAAAGATGAGATGGAATAGGCAGGTCAGTGGGCATGTTTATGGCAGGCCTATGAGGTTTTATTGATTTTGAAAAGAGTGCGGAAGAGTGCTTATTGAAAGATAAAAGAAAGTAGAATATCCGGAGAGGAGGGAAAGGATAAGAGGTCTCTTTCATCCTTTCCTCTTATGTATTCATTTTTCCCATGCAAATTCTTCCTGGAGCATAATGCTTGATTTATGATGATTTATAAAGCTGACTAATCGGTAACAGTTCATTACCAACTAGCATTTCTTGATATTCGGCTCTACAATTAAAGTGTAAGTTCTCCAAGTTCAACATCATCGAAAGTAACAATGCATCATGTCCTCCACTATTTCAGGTTAGTTTCACATAGACGTGTATGTGAGAAATTTAATTTAAACGAAATGTTCTATTTAAGTCATGATTTAAGAACTTATTTAGATTATACAGAAATGTTTTTGCTTGGTAGGAAGTTGTGCATTCCCTATTTGCTATCTTCAATGTTGAAAAATCCCTTTAGTCTTTGACATTTTCAAGTCATAATTGATTGACGGGTTAACAAGGAAGTTTTTTACCTATGAAGTGGTAGAACATTTAAGGTGGTCTTACTTTTTTGCTAAATCTTTTTCCTGTAAAAAATTGAGAACAGCGTTCGGCTGATAGCTAAAAATTCAAAGGGTAAACATGAACAGATGTGGAGCAGGTATAAAGCAAAAGTCCTAATATCGTTAATTAAATAAACATGCATATATCGTTGATGGTAAATCTTCTCTATATATCGTCCAAATATCATAATGATTGCAAGTCATTTCTGCTCGCAACACATTTTTCTGTTATCAAAATGTATATTTCCACGTAGGAAGATGAATAAATTAACTTACCTGTATTTTTCGGCTTCAGTTAGGGGATATATTTTATATACTTGGCCTTAATGAGCCGCAGTGCTCAGGCCCATTCTCTTTCTGTCTATCTCGTGCTTTTTCTGCAAATTTGTGTTGCTCCCGTCAACTGAACAAGCGAACTGGTACTAAAAGATCTGATATAACAATATTGATAAAATTTCAATTAAAAAACGACAGTTACAAGCAAGCCATTAAATTTTTTGAGGCAGTGCCAATTAATAATACGTGCAATTTTTGATTGATAAGCGACAAACCGTACCACCCTCTCAACTGCTTACTTTCAGAATTCTTGCCTGACTGATTTAATCGGTATTTGCTATTTGGGTAAAATTATCATATGTTGTTTCTACAAATGGACTATAGTGCATGAGTTTTGCACATTTCTATTTTCCTAGTGTTTGGTAAATTCGTCACATTTTGTCTCATCTTAACAAGGATTGAAGGGAAGGAAGCAAGTATTAGGAAGTAATATTAAGTAAGGACTAGAACCACTGCTTCCGCTTTTCATGTCTAACTTTTCTTTTATAATAAAAAATGTTCTCTATTTCGTGTTAGAATTGGTGAAATATATATCCAGAAAAACAGCACAGCTATAGTGGATTGGAATTAGTCAACCATAAGTAATTAGTGTTCACAACTGAAGGCATTCAATTAATCTATCAAATTACTGTTATGCCGCCACTTTTATAAAATGAATGAGTGGCGATGGTGTCTCCTGTTCTTTCACAAAATGACTGAGCTTCTCTTTCTTTAAGGAAGCATTAAACTGTAAGTCTGAATTCCAAATTTGAAATAGAAGTGAAATTTATTTCTATATGTAGGAGTGATGATGAAATCGCCTGCACACTGAGAATTCCGCAGCAATTTCCGATTGTATATGGGCGGTAGATGCTCAAGGAAAGCACGGAGTCCAACGCATGCGAAACTATCTGATTTTCTTATTATACGTTCTCTTGGCAGAGGAGCATTCGGCAAGGTTTGCTTTCTTTGACACTACTTTTACTTTGAACTCACTATGCATTTTCATTTTCATTCTTTCTTTAGTTTCAAAATTATGGTCCCGAATCGCTAGAATCTTTGAACTTCTATAGCCTCTAAAAATATACAAGTAAATTCAAAGCTCAAATATTGCTGGACCAATCATACCCGATTTGGTCGTTTTATCTCAAAGTTTTTCTTTTGAAGAATTAAAATTATTGAGAATGTATTTCCCACTTTTTAATTTGAATCTTACAGTTGGTTGTCTTGAATAGTTTAGAGTTTTTCAGGTCTGTATTGCACAATACCGTCGAACAAAGAAATATTACACGTTTGAATGTATAAATAAAAGGCGCTGTGTTCAGCATATGATAGCTGACAGTGTTCTACATGAATTAAATCTACTGGCACATCTATCACATCCGTTTATCGTCAATTTGTGGTTTGCCTTTCAGGTAATTCATTACTTACCTACCTAAACTCAAAGATCAAGTTTGGAACCCTTTCTCTCAAACGACGTTCTTTTGCTTTGAAAAGATCTGCCCAATCTTGCAATCTATTCAGTGACCTATCCGGTTTCGATCTTGCTTTGAAAACTTCGCTATATAAGGCTTGTTCAGTTTCTGCTCAAAATAATTTGAAATATCATGAGTAGACAAACTACATTTCTCAAGATTTCGAGGAAGTTGAAAAGATCCAAATATTGGTTAACGAAGTTAGGGGAGTATATACCAAGAGTCTAATTAAAAGATTCCTTTGATCATGATTTGGCATAATGTTTAGTGTACCACTGAATTCAAAAACATTGAGCAAAACTATTTAAATTCTTCCTTGATCAACAAAGATATCCCCAGAGGAACCAAATTTTTGGTCACTTTTCTATTCAGAATCTTCTCAATTCCTAAACCAAGAAAGCCGTAACACTGTTGTCCTTAGCAATTCTAGTTTCGTTACCAGGATTGCTGTACGAAGTTGCCGATCCTCCTTGATAAGCTAAATATAATTCAGATCTTAATTCTGTACGGTAAATTAACTGTGAATTTGTATGTCGTCAATGTAAGTAAGATTCAAATATCTTGAACTCATTTTAAAAACTGATATTCTAGGATGAACGTCACATTTACATGGTAAGTGACCTATTATTGGGTGGAAACCTAAGATATCATTTAAATCAGCAAGGACGATTTGCCGAAGATCGGTAATGCCTCATTCATCATTTGGCTGTTTTTCGTTAATTTTTATGATTTTCTTCCTCTAGAAAAACCTTTTTTCCTAACGATTAAACTGATCGAATAGTTAAATGTATGATTCAGTTATAATAAGCGAAATCAAGTGAATAATGTTCATATGATATTGACAGTGCTGCGCTAGTGAGTGACATCTTAATCACATGGAAGAATGTGGAATAAAGTATCGACGGACTGTAGAATGACTGTTACATGTTTTTTGTCTGGGAGCAACTGATGTGGACTTACAGTTCGAAGCTGTACGTTTATGAGATAGCACTGGCGCTGGATTATCTACACAGAGAAATGATCATACATAGAGATGTGAAACCGGAAAATATCTTGTTAGATGATGAAGGACACGCACATCTCACTGACTTCAATCTGGCCACGCGTCTTGCTCCCAATACTTACGCTACCTCATTCTGTGGTTAGTAAAAACTTCTTAAAAATCAAGTAATGCCTTGTCCAATCTGTATACCGCTAGTTCTTCATAGTCTACAACTCATTACACTTCCATTTATTCACATCGACGTGATGTGAAATCTTTTTCTAAAACTCATAGGACCAACTATCAAACGATGTTGTTGTTTTATCAATTTGATGAATACCAATACTTTTTCTTGAAGACATGCAATGAATCACTGGTTCACACGTTGCAGGTACACGGCCGTATATGGCGCCAGAAATTTTACTTTGTTCTCTAGGTTATTTGGCTGGCTATGATCATCGTGTTGATTGGTATTCCCTCGGTATTTGTTTTTATGAAATGCTTATGGGACGAAGACCATTCGAATACGCTAACCATTCGTCTTCACGACAGGTTAACAAGCATTTTAATTGATTGGCAGTGTCAGAACTATTGAGGACCAAGCAGTAGGCTCGAGTCGATGTCAAATTTTAGGAGCTAGTTAGGGGAGTTCTAACCTCTAACCTCCTTTTTTCGTTTTCCGGTTAAAATAGACGTGCAAAAGAAAAATGTTCGGAATTTAGACATACCCACTGTTACATATTTCAATAGTTATAAATTACAGCATGCCTCTCGTTAAGATTACATTA
This sequence comes from Loa loa, assembly GCF_000183805.2. Taxonomy (NCBI): domain Eukaryota; kingdom Metazoa; phylum Nematoda; class Chromadorea; order Rhabditida; family Onchocercidae; genus Loa; species Loa loa. The sequence goes on from NW_018108492.1 coordinate 21,744, forward strand.
AGTTACTTGCAATCTGACATCTCATGAAGGACAGCAAATGTCACCTCTCACACTGCTGTTTCTTGCGCATGGTCATAGTTTCAGGTACTTTGTTTGATGAGCAAAAGCTTGATAGCGCTGCCGTCTCAGTGGCCTTCAGATCTAATTTCTTTCATTAGTTGTATGCTCAGGTACGAGGTTGGATCTCGAATTGCTTCATTTGCAGCTTTCTCCCAGCATCGTTACATGGAAAGGATAAATATGAATGATGTTTTTACCAGGTCGTTAAATATAAATTTTGAGTCACTTTATCAGAGGCTTTCTGCTGCTTTCTTCTCTTATCTTTTTCGTCTGATTTCATTTAAGATCTTAAATTTTCTCTTCCTAAATTTTTTTTTTTTTCAAAGCATGCAATGAAAAAAAATTCCAAGACTTTTTATCGCCAATGAGAAATGACCGACTTAGGAAGACGGCTCCGATTTTTATACCCCGTTCGGGTACATTGAACTGCGATCCGACTTATGAATTAGGAATGGGCATTCTTGATACCTCATCTGTGAATCGTCAACGATGTCGTATGGTTAACTCTGGGGAGGAGATCGAACAAAAAGTGAACGAATTTACCCAGACATTCGTTTCATATAACCGAGAGTATCAATGCCGAATGAATCCAAAGGTAACAAGTAGAGAATTCAAGCTGCCAAAGATTTTCTCAATTAAATTATAACTTGAATATCCGTCAAATATTTTATATTTTATGATGTCGACTCCAGTCTGAGATAATTTGACATTAACCTGACGCGATTTGCCAGGATATTCCTCTTATCTTATCCATCATCAGCGTCACTATTTTAAACAATTGGAACAAAAGCTGTTTCACTTGCAGATTTCGTTCCAATGAACGTAAAACACTACTGTAAAAAAAAATTTACTACTTCCTACCTCAGTAATACCCAACATTACTTATCACCGCGGTATCGCGCATCATATCATCGGAGGGTAATTCTATTTTTCTATTCTTTTTCTTTTCTTTTTCAGGACGAAAGAAATCAGTTGAAAGCATCGTCACCACAAAGAATGCGAAATTCATCAAATGCATTATGATCTCAAAGGAATATTTAGTACTCTCAAAAAATTTGGTTTTAATATGCCTCCTCGGGTTTTTACAGTAAAGAACAAACAAGAGGTTATATGGTTAAGAATACTTTGTTCTATTCCAATTTCTGAAAAAACAGTAGTGATGAATTCTAGTGGCCAAAGATACTGCCTTTTCATGGTGATGCAATTTAATACTTTCTCTTTGGTTTGATATATTTTTAAACGTCTCATATATTACCATATCTGTTTCTTCCATGAAAAAAGCACTGCAAGAGTCGGAAGAAAGCCAGCAATCTCGAAATATTATTTGATTCTATGTTTATAGTTCAACAAAAACCTCTAGAATTTTGAAACCCTACCAATGCAACCACCTAGATAACTACAAATCTACATAAGTATATATAAGTTACTCATGAAGAATAACAGCCTGCGGAAATTCATCAAGAGTTCTCTAAATAATACATTTTGAAATCAAAAACAACAAGCACTGAGTTGTGTTAACCTATAAACAAAGTTTGACAAATTTTTCTGTAAACTGAAATTGAAGGGAGTTTCATTTTCTAGTCAGGAAACTATAATTTGTCGAAATCTAGCTCAAGTAGAAGGAATAACGTTGAAACATATAAGAGAAAACCCCGCACCACAAGAAAAATTTTGAGGAACAGAAATGAAAGGGTTTTAAATTTACCGAAGATTTCACCAAGTAAGAATCACTAGGATTACGAGATTAACGCATATTCAGTCTAGTTAGACCACTGCTAAAAATCCATCGATCGCTATTTCGGAACAAGCTCATGATTTTTGCCGTTATACAGGGACAACTACTGTTGATCACTAAATTAGGGGCTGGATTAATTTTAGGGAGAACAAAACTGAGAGAAGTACAATCGGCATGAATCAAATAATATTTCGCAATAAATATAATTATTAAAACAGAGATGGATAGATATAAGAGAACAAGTTATACAAAATAATGAGTATCCTGTTCAAAGCGTTAGACAAAAATCCATGCTTTTGCAGAACCTTTTTCCGCAAATACGCGGTTCTTCATTTCAAACGCAAGGGAGAAAGAAAATGACCTCAGTTCCAGTTATTAGGTTCAACTTAATTTAACACAATTCAATGTATTGTAGTATCACTAATAAGAAAGAAAACCGTCAGGCTGACAGGAACCTTTTCTCATTGAATCGAAGAGCAGTCAGGAAAATTAAGGTAAGGTGTCAAAGAAAGAAATAAAGTGTATCCTACCAAGGAAAAAAAAATAAACGTACAGTGTTGAAAAACGACCGGAATTTAGCATCTGAATATAAATATACTGTGGTGAAGTTGCGTTTAAGTAATCCATGTCCTTGGGATTCTTTGATTTAAAAACTTGATTAGATTAAGGAAATGGTCATAAAACTGAAAGATACTTTGTTGATTAAATTTAAAATATAGTAATGAAAACCAAAACGTTACAGTACGCATATCTGTGAAATGAATTTCTTAAAAAGTGCATCGAATAAACCAAATTCACAGTGGTGACAGAATACCAGAACGAGCGATTGGCTCCTAAACCAAACAACGACTAATTTCTAAACATACTGAAACATCCGAAACGCATTCAATCCACCACTCCATCCATAGCCTAATCAACCCAGCCAAGAAAAGTAATGTCATTCCCTTCAGACTAAATGATTATAAGTTTTCAGCAGCTTCTGTAAAGAATCAGTCTCTCAGATTGGTTTCGGTCAAAATGGTCCTAATTCTTCCTCCAATTTTATTGCGTTTATTTAGAACCTCTACAGAGGTACCACGATTAATGTATTAAGATCAGAACAAGAAATTAGAAGGGATTCACCAGTTAAAGATTCACGTCAAAACTTGGAACTTCTGAAAACCTGCATAATGAATCATCTCATTTACGAAAGTTCAAAGAAAATTTCCATCGTCTTCAATCAGTTCAACATAAGCGCATCACGTCATATATTCCTGCAAAACTTGAAACAGAGAAACGATGATGTCATTAAAATTTAATAACAAGCAGCGCATTGAACATATTTGGACTTTTGATGTCCCTCAGCTAAAGTACTTCTAGAAATCGGAATCATAGTCTTCGTCGAAAATATTCTATAACCAAACATATTTGAAGAGTTTTCTTAAATTTCATCTTTAGTAAGAGTGATGAATTTGCTATAATTCTAATCAATGAAAGTTTCAATATAATGAAATTAACAAAGATAGAATTTGAATAGAAGTAAATTCAACACAAGTTTTCGTTTTGAGCCGCGTGTGCCCTCAAGCCTTCTCACAAAAATTCCGCTTCGGAAGATGAAAAGTGAAACATCAGCAATTTAAGCAGTCCTGACTTCCATTTCCGCTTCAATCTTTTTGGAACTGCTGAACAAGCGTTAGTCCAGAAAAAAAAGCTGTAGAAGCGTTTTTCCATGCCCTACTGTAAATTCACTTCAAGGAATGACGAAAGTTTGATCAGAATGTGACGTTTGCTTTACAAGCTCAAAACAAGCCTACGAAACATAAGGCGAACGAAAAGAAATGGTTTCACAGGCCTTACTTACTCAGTAATTCTCAGTGTTGCTATTTAAGGTTTTGCATGGTACTGTAGTCACAAACGGAACATTTGATACGATGTGTTAGTGTTGGACTGAACGAAATTGATGAAATTTCCATCTAAACTTCCATAATGAGAAGACTTCTCCCACATTTATATATTGCAAATTTCAAGAAATTTCGGCATATTCACAGATTTTTTTTCTGAATAGCAATAAGTAAAGAAATGGAAGTAAAACATTCCCGTATACTGGCAGATGACACGAAGAAGAGCCAAGAAAATCAGCTCCTAACCAGATTCACAAAGTAGTCGATACTTAAAAAGAATCTTTCAAATGTCATTGTAAACTATTTCCCTCTCCTCTCTTCTCTTCCGGAACTCGTGAAGTTATCTAACTTAACTACGTGAACATTTCGGATACTGAAGGGTTCATCCGCTACCCCCTCCCTTCTTCTCATAAATTATCCCCTGGTAAGTCCTCGCAAAGCAATTCCCATTGGGAAGGCCGTGGTTATGGCTAATTCCACTCCCTACCCGTGCACACATTATATACATACACGCATACATGCACACACCCACACATGCACACACACATACACATACACATACATACACATATGTATCGATACCACCACCAATGCATCACATCGTACATACACACATAGCACAGAGACACACATAGATACCCAGATACATACCCACACAGATATACACCACACATACCCACAAGCAGAATCGCCTTCCCCTGCAAATGCCGTGACGGCAGGTCTCACCCACGGGCAGAAAGGGTTGCCTTCATACTTCCCTGTGGAGCAAGAATGACTGCTTGCCCGTCGTTGTGTTAGTGTACATCCTACCCACCCACCTATCCATCCATCTGTCCTATAGCTCTTGATTCCATCCGCATATTCCCTGAACTAATATGGGCGTGCATTTGTGGTAGTACGATGAGAGTTGCCCACATCTTCCCATAGCTTTTGCAGCGTAAGCCTAAAAGGTCAGAACATCATATCCCAGTCTCAGTTCTACCACATTATTTTTCACATACAGATATATTTCTGCTTGATAAATGGATCACAGCATTTTACTAGATTTACGAGTCTGCAAAAACAAAAGTGATTGTATCATAATGATGTCCAAGCGAGAATGGATATTAGTATTTGTGGAGACGTAAAGTAGTATGTATGGTACTAGCGTTCGATTACTACTCCTTCAGCGTGAGTTGTTATGGATGAAAAATCTGCTGCTGGTGGCTGCTGGTACACGAAATTCCCGCCCTGATCTATAGGTTGTGGACAACAAATATTGCAGTTTCATCGAAAAGCGCGATTGACTTTCTTTACCAAACGAAAAGGTGTTATGCAGTAGGAGGAAAAGGCGTCTACCGTATTATGGATGCAGTGAATACCGCAACGATAAATACGAGAAGTCAAATGATTCCAGAAATATCACATTTCTTTTCAGGTTTTTGATGACATCATTAAAGCCAGTAATTGTGAGAGATGAAAGGATAAGTATATCATCGCAACAATTAACACCACTAATGGATTTCGGAGAACCGGAAGAAAAACGAACTCGACGTAAGCCAAATTTCACGGTGCAGGAGAGGATGCATCTTGCACAGTCATATGTAGAGAGCTACGAGGAGTATAACCGGGCAAGTCATTTATAAACTACTGAATTAGAAACGAACTACCCGAATAATCTTGCTCGCGCACTATCTAGATATGGGAAAGAGACCTACCTTGCACTGAACAGTGCAAATTGTGAGACATGCAATCATCAACAACAGCACTAAGTGATGAAAAACTGAAATCACTGGAAATGGAAAGTACCTGCTGATCAAAAGATGGATGTCCAAATTACATGAACACTTCCATGATTACGGTGCTAGTGATAGAATGGTGATAATGATCAAGTAAAGTGTAGTCTAAGGAATAAACTTTTTAATTATGAGCTTGTGGTTGACGGATTACTATATGACATATGTCTCTAAATTTGCATTCTTTTTTAGGGCTTCACGCCTACAACAAAAGGAGAAGCTAAAATTGGGCGTCAACGTTTGCTCGAGCGATGGGCGGCCGAGCTGTCCAGTTTTGGTATCGTTGAGCGGACGCCAGTTGAAGTTGAACAGAAAATAAGGTCACATATTTGCAACAAACTGTTTCATTTTTCGAATGTAGCATAAATTCAGTGATCAGATAGTACGATAATAATGTTATGGATAGCTAACTTAACCTTTTTGGAATCTTTTACTCATAGCCTTTTTCGGGAAGACTTCCTGTCTTGACCTCAAGAGTTTACTGTTTTGCTGTATTATTTCCAGTACCGACAATTTACCTGAACTACCTTACCTCTGCTATCTTATATTTAATGGCTGCTACTGACTTGTTGATGAAATTAACTCAATTACCTGGCGATTAACAACTGGAATAACTGGTATATAAAAGAGATATGTTGTGTATGGAGTGGTATTTCCACTGAGCAGTAAGATAAAAAATCGAGAATATAAACATTTGCAGAGATTATATGAAAAAGATAGCAGCGAACCGAAAACGAGCAGTGAAGAGGGCCATGAGTCCTCCATGTCAACTGATAAGTTCCGTTGTTTCGGAAAATTCTACAGTGGACGATTCAACAACAGACGATTCACTGACCGCATATGCTGGCTTCTTGCTAGAACAGCACAGAGCAACTCAGAACGACTGTGCTGAGTTGGTTGTTGAGCTTATCAATTGTTAAGCATATCTACTTTTATCAAACAAAATGCTATAACGTTACATGTAAAACTTGTCAACTATTAAAAGATGAACGGTGGTAGGACTGTGAAATAGAAACAGAGTTCAGCTAGTTTTATGATCGTAACACTAAAGCTAAAATGATTTTAATACATCTGTTTCCCTCACACAAAGCACAAAAAGCAGGACACGTATTTTTTGAGTTGCGGTATGTTTAAAATCCCCCAGACCTATTGCCTCTTGATCATGTGAACATAGGTGAAGGACGATAGACGTCATAACAATTTATTTCACATAGTGTATATTAATGATCTGATAATCTTTACCCTAAGTCAGTTTCAATGTTGTTTATTAAATGTCCGTAGAATTCTTTCGCCACTACCATTTTAAATCAGTTTAAAAAGGAAGTGTTGGTATAAATGAAATGCGGAAGAAAAAAATAATTTTCCTTGAGCTTGCCTAATCCGTAACTTCCACTCACTATTAGAAATAGTTACTGATGACTAGTGGTCATATCAGAATTTTACAATTTCATGAATTTAAATAGACCAAAGTTATTCATTTGTCATCACTTCATTTCCAACTAAACTAACACCTTTATCTTATTATTCTGATCGACAGAGTGAAGGATATGTTATTTATAACCGGAAATATAACCACAGATTATCAGATCATCTTTTCAGGAATTTTGAGCCATTGGGACTTGTAAATAGTAACTATGTTGAGGAAACTAAATCAGGGACGAATAATACTTCTGTTTTGTGCTTTAAATCAACAAGTAATACAAGAAATAGCTGTCGTAAAAGGTATGGGAAAATCCGCTAACATATTTCACATAGGGATACATTATCTGCGTATAATTCGTAAATTCACTTGAATGAATGAATGAATGAATGAATGAATGAATTGAATCCAGCTGCAAAAGAACCTGTACAAGTGGAAATTTATCAGAATGCAAATTTCAATGTTTGACAAATGCAGTAATTATTAATATTTTGGGAAAGATGCAACAAAAGCGAATTTGAGACCATGAAGATAGTTTATTTAACAAGTGGTTGTAGTATCTGAGAAATACTGACTTTTCAGGAAAGCAAATGACATGAGTCCACTTCCTAATGAAAGGGAGCAAGCGGTGGAAATGTTGGAAAGCAATGATGAAGTTGTTTCCCCATTATCAGAGGTGCGTAAGCAGCGGATGGATTTTGGCCCCATTGATTTGGCATTGAAAAGTGTATATATAGAAATTGCCAGGAAAGAACTTGAAAAGAAAACACTTGAGGTAGAGGCAATGAGAGTTAATTTAGAAATTAAAAGACTTGAATTGGAAGGGAAAAGGCATGATGTAGAAAAAAAACGCCTTGAATTACGGAAATTACAAAGGAATGTAATCAGAGATTCACTAACGATCACCTCAAGAGAAGGTAGTGGAACTGCTCGAGGTACATCCCTCACTGATCAATTTGATCCTGAAATTGAATAGTGGAGTTTTTTTTGAAGGGGAGGAGGAGGTCTCGCCTTATAATGGTGTCATTGTACAATTAATTAATTTATTACTTCTTCTGTAGTAGAATTTGATGCTAGAATAATTGAACTCGAAAATCTGGCTTTGTACAAATGTGTGTGCTGTCGCTTCAACTGCATTTTTGCTAAGCTGATTTTGAAATGCTCAAGTATGATGACCATTCTAAACTGTTCAGGAGTTTTGTACTATACTCATTTAACCCTGATTGTTTTTTTTTTTATTTTATCGTGATTGATGGTACATTTAAAAAGTGAATTGTAAGAAATTACTGGAATAAATAGCGCTAGAATTAAATAGTTAGTTTAATTTCTGAGTAGTCATCTCTTAAATGACCTGTAATAGCACGCGTGGTAAATCATTCGCAAGCATGATTTGAAAACGTAAGAGGTCTAGGAATTACTTAGCTTGCAAATTCTGTGCTTCTAATGATACTGAGAGTTTTGTAATGTAGGAAAAGAAGATAGGTCTGAATTTCTGTCTTCTTCGGAACACAGCTGGACATTTACCGCTTTATCAGTGCTTTAAACGAGCTTTAATCTTTGTTTTTATTTTATTTTGTTATTTTTAAAAACTTCTATGCTGTAATGAATTTTATGAATTTCTTCCATCCAAGTTAGGCAGACTGTTTTTCATCGAATTTCGTGGACCAAAAGATTTTTAAAAAAATAAAAAAGGATTTTCTGAATTTGATGAGTACGAAATGGTTATATCGGCACATCTCTTCGCTGTGCTAGTACGTCAGACCGCATTTTAGCGCTTACTGTTTATCAGTTTTGGGAGACCATGTTAGTTGGGAAACCCGAGACCACTTTATAAGTAATGGCTAAAATTGAGATTCTGGGTGTTGATTAAAACATCTACTTTATTAATTATGCTGCTAAATGATCAAATTCGAAAGAAAACGACATTATAAAGCCTTATTTAGCTTACAAGTACACAAAAGATTTCAAAAATTTTTTAAATTTGCAAAGCTACGAATATAAAAAGGCTCGAAAGTACAAGTAATCTTCCCAAGCAAAAGCTATTAGTGGCGTATTTTCGACTTCTTTTTCCAGTTACATCGCCACGAAGTACTACTACAAATATTTCATATGTCGCAGATGGCATTTTTTTAAAGTTAAGCTGTGTGATCGAAATAGAGCTTGATAATCTTACTAGGCATTGGGAAATGAAAATGGATAAGTTCGATCAGTAACTGTGCATAATTGATTCAATCTCCTCACCTGGTCACAAAGATTAATACCTATTCATGTAGAATGTCACTTATCATTCAAAATTTGTAAGAGCAAAGGATGACAATACACGCGACAGCGATAATCCACTGGTACCCAATGAAGCATCATGATGATCGGTGCCCAATAAGACTTCCCCAGTTAATAATAGATTGTCAGCAATGAAAATCTATGTCCATGGTTAAAATTCCACGGACCTTATTAAAGAGGGACTCAGGACTTGCGCAATATGCAAATATTTCTAGTTATAAATGTGGGGATGAAATAGTTGGGAGGGGAGTAGTGGACGAGGTATTTTGGTCAACGGAATAACATTCCAACTCTTCGATTAGCGCATTACTAATGCAATGAAGCTGTTCTGTTATATCGATGTGGAAGAATGCGAGGCAATAATTGTTCAATTTACTTATCTCCTTCACTTGTTATTGACCTAGAATTTTTGTATCTCCGATACATAGGACGACGTAGTGAGGATAGGAAAGATTGTTATTGCAGCCGATTTCATTAGATACCGATCATAGGACGCACACTCGTGATAGCTATATTGTGCATGAAAATATTTGTGCTTCAGTAACAGTAACATTAGTGGCAGTTTTCATTTACGTTCTATTCAAAGGCACATTTCGACTTATTGTTCCTCATTCTAATTCAATTACCTTAGAATGAAAGTAAATCCTGATCACTTATTGTGATTCGTCTGAGGATTACATCTGATGTACTGCACTGTTTTAATAACTCATTTGTCCGGTTCTTGCTGTTTGTTGTTATATTTCACATCCTTCGTTTCCTGAATTAAGTTAATGTTGCAGATAAATAAAAGCGATGCAATGAACTTTTATGAAGTAGTTTTACATATCCTAATGAGAATTAAGAAGGACAGTCTCGCATTTCGTTTTATGTAAGTAATTTTATATAAATTATTTTTTTTCTTCTTTTTGAAAAGGGTCTTGCAGTTCTTAAGACAGTGTATATTTTCTTAGATATCGTATTTATAATACCAACTGCTTTGGTGCATGGTATACTAAGCGACAACTAAACAGAGTTCATGAAAAGCATCCAAATGGACATTCCTCAGCTGCCACATTTACATATGGAGGTATTTCTTAAAATTTTGCTCATATATGAGATATTTCCTGCTTAAACTAAATCAATCAAGACTTTATGTGTGAAGATGGGCCATTCTCCTTTAATATCATTTATGCATTCTGAATATCATTATTCATGATCAATAAAATATTTTCAGTCGATTTTGATTATGCTGTTAATGGTATTGGTAGTATTAGGTACTAAGAAACCGTATTTGTAATGGTGATCTCAACAAGTCAGCAAGGTATCATTTCAGATATCACTGTAACAGCAGTTCCACAAAACAGTGATAACTACAGTTATATGATTATGTGTGGTTCAACTAATGATTGCGTTGTTATCGATGTTGGCGATGCACAGCCTATACTGCAGTGTTTGAGCGATGAAAATAAGATACCTCAAGCAGTACTTGTCACTCATAAACACTGGTATCCATTCATTATGTTTTTCATATAATTGAATTAAAGAGAAGTATTTGGATCTTCCAACTACGTTAACAAAATGTTTTATTCATTTTATTCTTACAGGGACCACTGCTACGGCAATAAAGAACTTAAAAACGGTATAAGGAGCTGAATATTTATGGTGGAGAGATTGATCGACCCGCTGACGTCAATATGTAGGGCTAAGAGAAGCAAATCATTATGCATTTTTCTGGACTTTAGTAAAATATGAAACATGTTCATGAGGAAGTCAACACTTGCAATATCTAATGACCAAGATCAAAAGTATTTCTCGGACCAGCAAACTCTTTCTGATTTCAGTTACTGAATCCGTGTTTATTATCATCTATAGGTACTGCCTTTGTGACTTATCTATAGCTTGGTTACAAGCACAGACATAAAATTCGTAGAATTCTTCCCCGAATAAATTCTTTTGATGAAGCGATCTTTTCGAATTAGCAGAGGGCTCTTATGGATTTGCGAATTGTTGTGTTCGGTTTTAATGATTTATGAAAATTACTTTAATTTATTTTCCAGGTATGTTCGAAACGAAGCTTTAATCCAAATTGGGAAGTTGCATTTCAAAGCACTGCACGTTCCTGGACACACCGCTGGCCATATGATTTATGCTTTGCAGTTAAATGATGAACTCAAATGTTTGTTCACGGGAGACTTCCTGTTTATCGCCGGAATAGGTATATGTGTAAGCTTGATATGATTTTATATATTGATCACTTTTAAAACTTGTAAGTTTTCAAATTATGGAGCAAAACTGAGGAAAAAAAATTTGTATGAATTGTTTAGGTAAAATCTTCGAAGGGAGCACTTCACAAATGATCAATTCCTTATTGATGCTGAATGATTTTCCACCAGATACCATCATCTTCCCTGGTCATGAATATGCAAAGCTCAATTTATCTTTTGCTTTGTCACTGGAAAAAGATAATGAGATGCTGAAAGCAATGAGCAAAGCAGTACTTGAAAAACGGATCGCTCGCTTGCCCATCGTAAGTTTATGCAGCTATTTTACGAAGAGAAGAGAAAGAGAGATTTTGGTATTATGTTTATTACTTTTTGAAAATATGTTTTACAATAATATTTAACAGAACATCTACATTGTCCCATGCACTAAACAAAAAGTGCGATTGTTAAAGAAAATAAAGGGAGATGTATGATGTTAGTGCATAAATCGTTTCTGAATAATATGTTCTGATCGAACGGTTTTTGAGACTTTTTCTTCGAAGTTTCGAAAAAGTTTTTTTAGTATATTAGCTTCTGTTTGAACCCGCTACCACGTTCCTAGCTTTTCGAATATTCCAATTATACTCTTGACTAATAAAATTGTGCTTCATCATCTGGTCTTTTTTCTTGGCTCATCGTCTTCGATTTCAGCGGTTATATAGCTGTTTTATTAAATGTATTTGCCGTTGCGGTTATATGCTACACCATTGATTTTTACTAGAACGGATAATGAATTTAACTAATATTGATTGCTATTATGTGTCGAAATGTAGCAGTGCATCCTAGACTAATATTAATTTGATTATGGACTGACTAATACTTTAATTAACATCGTTTTAACATAATATTTGATATTTTTTTCTAGTTTTATGACCCACTTGATTTCTATGGTGTATACTTAATCCGTAGGTCATCATGGCTACAAGTGAGAAAAACTCTTGAACTTAAAGCGAACACTGCAATGGGCTTAAAGGCGTGGCAGCTTAAATTAGTGATAGTTGTCATAGACAAGCGAGTTCATCATTCGATGAATCACTGTCTAGCTGAGAAAACACTTTATATTTAAAAAGTAGTTCTTACTTATCAAGTAAAAGCGTTCAAAAAAGGAGTCAAAATATGCATCTTAATTGTTGTCTTTTATATAAAATGCTTTACTTTTTATGCTCCGTTATTCATCTTCTGAATCAGATTATGTTTGTCTTCTCTCTCTTTGTTTCCTATGCAGCGTTTTAATAGTTCCCACTCTTAGAGTGCTCCTGAGTAACCGGATTATTTGTCTCTGTAGTTGCATCAGCATCGATTTTCGGGAAGATAAGCCTTCTCAAGAAGGAACACTTGACGACATTGCTAATCTCATTTACTATTCAGTTAGGTATAAATTTCAATATTTTTTTTTCGAATGCTAATATCAACACGCCGTTTACGTCATTTACTTTAGGTAACCTACTGGTATTTACTACTATAGCGTTTATTAAGGCAGCTTGAAAAAATTTTCTCATCAAAGAATAGTTGTGTAATAAACAATAAAATTATGTCGAAGCAAAAGGCTACATGTTACCCACTGTAAGCTATAGGAATAATATTTTCTTATACCATAAAGAATGGTTCGTTTCGTTGTAGTGAATTTGCCTTTTTGACATTCTGAAAAATAATTCATGCTTTTCTTGTGAATAATATTATCCAACAAATTATAAAGATTGTTAACTTCTTATTAATAGTTTAATAATTTTTGATTAGGACAAATATGTCCAATGGGATTAGGCCGCTTCTTTATACCGCATTACTTGCACGCATCGTCTGAAATGCATAGAGCCGGTATAGCGAAGAAAATCATTAACTTTCGTGACAGCGAAATCTAAATTCTGGATTAAAGGATTTATTTTGCATTTACCAAAAGGAAAAAGAAGTGAATTCTTTTTCTAAAAAAGCATGTCAAGATAATAAGTAGTAACTTATATGTTATACAAGTTGTCTTACTTCTCGAATATGATACATTGTAGCATGAAAATCACTATTTGACAGCCCTATCTCAGCCAACTTTCTTCTTGTCACATAATCATTTGACATTTCGATGCTTACCTGTCGGAGGAAAAAGTAATTTCGCTTATCTATTATTAATCATCCAATTTGGAGGTTCTTATAATTTGAAAATATTTTTGGAAAAAAAAGGTCAAATCAGAGCTGGCTTGAATAAGATCAATAAAGAAAGCAGATTTATAAGCATTAATAAAATGCCATCTCTAATTTTATTTGAACTTTTTTTGCTACTTGCTTGAGCAGTTCAACTGCCAACTATTTTCAAATTTTACAAAAAAGAATTTTTCCTCATAAAGCTTTTTCGTGAAATCGGATAGAAAATTTTCTTATTTTAAGGTTGGAGTCACCCTCGGTGATGAATACAAGATCAATCCTTATTTACGCACCTGTTCTTTAAAATTTCGGAAAGCTTTAGTTGTTGCTGGTTACAATGTGCCTACGGAAGCAAAAGTAGTCAGTGATCAAGACGTTGATGAAGTAAAGGACAGCTCGATGGAAGCCCGTATTGCCGTTTTCGATGCTTTAGAAAAAGCTAAAAATGATTTTACAGATGAACTCGTAAAGCAAATAGAACGAAAACGTCTTAAGAGCGTCCGTAACAACGCGCAGGTTTCGTTTTCAAGTTAAGTTTTTTCTTTTGCATCCCTCTCTCTAAATTTTTCTGTTGTGTCTCGGTATCCCGGGAAAATGCATGTGGTGCCGTTTAATGATATTAGTTTATATTTTATATTTCAAGGATTTTTTCTAGTGTTTTGTGATTTTTTTAGTGTTTTGTTTCTCTAGTGTTTTGTGTTTATAATTGTCAATTACTTGCATTCAAACAATTTGTGCATTTATTTTAACAAAAAATATATTAATGGCAACTTTTGTTAATTACCTGCTAACCTCATTTAATTATATCAAAATTTCTTTTGAAATAGCCTCTTTCTCGTCGTCTTTCGTTCCATTCCGTATATATTGCCTTCATTCTTTTGACATCCGAACTACGACTATTCATTTTCTCTAATTCAGTCGTTATAAGAAACTTTTGTGGAAGACTATTTTTGAACTTCCCAGTTCGAGAAATTGTCAGATTTCTTATTTTCTTTCTTATAGTGAAATTTCTTATTTTCATCTTTTAGTCCTAAACTTCTGAACTGCTTGACTAATCCAGCGCAGTTGTTACATAATGAGTTTTTGTACTTCATTTGTGCGTAACACTCATAATTACTCATTTCTAATCGCTTCGTATCATCACATTGTGCTAAAAATATGCTTGTTCATAAGCTGTAATCTTGATACTGTCATCTCTTTTTTGTTTCCTCTTCTGTTTATTTGCTGAATTCAGTGGATGTTACTAATATCGTTTGTTACTTGTTTATGATTCCGATACCTCAGATGAATTCCCAGTATTTAATCGTTTCTACCTGACCGCATAATCAATCGGATGCCTTTCCCGGAATTATGATTAATTATTTAACTTTGGTATGCTCGGAAATGAATTATTTCGAAATTTATCTTCATAATTATTGAAAATCATTTATGTCGGTTAGTTTTTGATTAAAAATTTTTATAAGTTGTTAGAGGTGCGTTCAATATATTCGTTGAAGATTCTGGATAAATTTCATTTCCTTCAGTGATCATTTAATTTTTTTTTGTTTTCATTTTCTTGCATTTGAATCCCGAGATTATCATCTTGAAATTTTAAGTAACATAGTCTTTGCTGCCAAGATATTTCCGAGTGCTAAATATGTTGAGTAGTTTAAAGGTATTAAAATATTTTATTTGTGCAGATTCAGTTTTTAGTGTTTATAATAATTTATTTCTAAACAATTACAACAATTATTAGTAATCATCTTGATACTCATTTTTCGTATTTGAACACTCCTTATGTCGGTGTCGGTTGTACTAAAGGTTGTCGCATCAGCTACCTTTCATCTTTCATTTTGGATAATGTCATTTTATGTGTTTTTATGTGAAGCCTATATTATTTGTCTGCACCATATTATTTGTTTGAATCAACGATATCCGAATATTCGGGTCCTTTGATTTGTCTTATACTGAATTAGCGCTTTCAGTATGAATGAGAGGATTTTGAATGGAGAGATTTGAAATATTTTTTTCCGTGAAAGGATGTCTGGTTTAAGTGGATCCTTTAGCAAAAAAAGTGATGCAACCGAATTAGCCATGATCTTCGGAAGTACTAAAAATTATATGACTAATTTTTCGGTATTCTAATGAGACGCTTCATATGAAATGCCAGGTTTATACATAGCATGTAAATGGCGTATGATCGTATGAGCTGTGCACATTTCAACCTTAACATCGCTGTATTTTTTTGATCTGCGAAATCTCAAAGTTATTAAGTTCATTCCTTTCGATTACAGACGATAAATTAATATAATATGAAAAGGATGAAAGCAGTTGGGAAATAAGGTCACTGGATGTCGCTTCTTGATGTAATGTTGAAATTTCGAATAATGTATGAAAAAAGGATTTCTTGACTTAAACAGGTCAAAAGATAATTAGGTAGATTGTGAAATGAACGGTTCATTGGTAAATGGTAGGCATACTGGCTCTGTCAATGAATGCTGAAAAAGAAAAACAAACGTGAGATATCTGCGATGAACGATGTATTCATTTTTGGAATATCTGTTCGGAATTGATTTGGTAATAATCATTTGAATAATTCGGCGTTCTGTTTTCTTAGTATTTTATCCTCTCATAGAGTCGATGAGAGATTAGCTCATTTTGATGCCAGAAGTTGATATCAGAAGTGGCAAAGGTTCTGTGAGTCTGTCATGTTAGACGTGAAAGAAAGCTTTTATATTCCGCTCGACTCTTGACTTCAACAACTCGTTAATTCTAAGAAATTATTTCCTGATAAAGAAGTTATTGATATGTACACACATGCGCATGTGGAGTTGGCATGCACAGAGAAAAATTGGGTGAGCTGTGGAACGGTTGGCTCTCTTAGATGAAAGGCGTGGCTCAGGTCCGGTCCATTCACAATGCCACCCTGTTTGTACATCTTGCCCGTTAGGATCTTTGAAGGAAACAAACAGCTTTAGCCTGGTCTCTGGCTTGCTCCTTCTCATAACTCCTGCTTCTGACTGCTCACAACACGAGATAATTGAGGGGCGGTGGGAATCTATCCCTAGCAGCATTCCTGAATTAACTCAACAATGAAGAAGTTTCTATTTGGGAATCGTTGAATTTCATCACAATACTATCATGTATGATGGATCCGGTTACGCCGTTTAAAGCCGAATTTTGGTAAAAATCATGACAAAAGTGAAATTTTAATGCAAGTTGTTGGTACTACCCTCAGATAGTGGCCGATTAATGCATCAGCAGCTAGCTCTGGCTTCATATGTTTCCTAAATTTCAGCTCTAAGAAACTGGTAGTGCACACCAACGCCAACAATGGATGTTATCACAGCATTTTCTCTAGTCAAACTGGTACCGGTCGAGAAACATTGATGATTGACAAAGGTGAAGCTTACTGGGCTAGCAATTTTGCGTAAGCTAATGTGTGATGTGGAGTGTTGAAATTCGTGGCCAAGTGAGATCTCTCTTTTATTCGCTGCTTATCACTGCTTATCAGTCCATCGTCATATTGTCAACACCATTATCATCATCACCATCATCATTGTTGGTGTCGTCATCCGACTTCGAGACATCCCGCTTGTCAGTTTGCTTTAGCTGTGCTTCTTCTGCATATCTCAGTCTCTGGAATCAGCTCATGCATCATTATTTTCCACCCAGAAATTTCACCGATCGTTGCTGGGGACCAGATTCCGAAGTCGGTACTGTTCCATGCCGCGGTTCCTGTTTTACCTTGGTCGAGGAAATTTACGAACATTGTAAGTTGTTTAAGTTTAGTTTAATGAAGTTCAATTTAATGGGATTTTCCTGCTTGAATTTCCCTACCTAACAGACTTTAATACTGTTCTGATCTATTAGTATTACCAGCTCTTGCAATTTGTACCATGCATTTGAAAGTTGATTTTCGATGCAAACTTGAATCACTCCACACCACAAAATTTCCATCAATTAGTTATTTCTTTTCATCATCCTTTCAAAAGACGTCATATTCACTGATCTGGCATGTAATCTACGAAAGATTTGCCATCAGAATTCGGATTGTGTTGATATTGGTGCAGCATAATTAAATATCAAACAGAAGACAGGTACTTGCACCATTCAGATGCGCCATAATTTGAAAAATGAGGTGATTTTTCGCATTCCCGCTTATGAACAGTATTCAAGGATGCCAGGCTTAACGGATTGGACTTTGTTGTGTGTTTCGTGCTAATTGTTGCGTTGCTCATTTGGCAGAGATTTCGGTTTCTCATTTGACCAGAAGGTGACTGACTGACATGAGTGACTCGGAACTAACTCAATGTCCATCATTCTTCGCCGCACCCAACTTCTTTCGATCTTTTCATCATCATCACATCAATTCAAATTAATGGCAGTATATAATGAATGCTTTTTGATGGGGTCTTTCTTTTAGCAGATTGGTAATAGTTGAAGAGTATGCATGTGAAAGGGGGAAGAAGAAGGGAAAGAAGCAAAGAAAAAGAGAGAAAGAGAGAGAGGTATTTTTCAATTATTTCGGATGCTTCTGAAGACTTTCTGAAAAAAAGTAGACATTTAATGTTCTCCTGGAAGAGACAACATTCTCTCACCGTTGTCGCTATTCAGTAGAGCCTGAGTAATTGACATTAACGAGTAGAAGTGATGAAAGACAATAACAAAAACATCCATTTCAGCACTGTGCCACCTCCAAGAAAGTATATCAGCATGACTGATTCCACTGATAAAGACTTAATAACTGTGTGGATCGATCTCCCTTCTCAGTATTTTATTCATTAACTGAATGATCTCACTCCAACTACTTTATAGTAATATTCGAATATTTCAGCACTGAAAAAAACAATATCATCTCTTCTTTATGAATAAAATTGAGAAAAAGGCAAAAAAAATGTTGTTCCCGAATCCTCAACTCATTACTTTTCAGATTACTTTTCAGGTTCCTTTAAATAAGTTAAGTTAACTTTGATGGAGAGGTTATATTTATAGGCACGGAAAAAACAAAATTTGATAAACAAAGGTGCAAAGTTTCTTTTTTTCTTTTTTTTTTTTGGTCATTTGGTGTTTGATTAGTGGAGAGAAGTATAGATATTTAGGTGACAAAATTATGCAGCCTGAAATCTCAATTTTGACAATTTACCTTCACAGAATTATTTTAACACTTCACTTTCTAAATAAAAGAAGAGAAAAAAGACTGATAATACATTCAGCAGAAGAAATTATTGCTCTCAATACACCCTCCTAATCCTTTTTCCTCTCTTATTTTTATCTTCATTTCCTCTATAAATTTATATAGCTCGCTATTTTTCAAAGGAGATTCCTCATTTATTGAGAGAAGAGAAGAAAGGAATTTTTTGTTTCTCGACAAGTTTCTTTAATGGAAATCCTTTTTTCTTCTCTCTCTGAAATATAAATTAACCAAAAAACCAACAAATTTGCAAACCTACATAATAATCAGTAAAATTTGGATAAGAATTCCTTTCAAGAAGATTATACAAATGCAAAGAGAGGCTCTTAATTAGCTGGAAATTATACGTGGCTGCTTACATGAAGAACTTACACTTTCGCTTGACTTGGTGTAGCCCAGTTTTCTGCTCATTCGACATTTACTGTCGTTTTAGGGAAAGGTTAATAAGCTTATTTATTTCACAGGCAAGTAATCAGTTTTAAAAATTTAAAAAGATTTTGTGAGAAGTTTTCAGATGTTTTTTATTTTGTCATTTTTTCCCTCCTACATTGTTCTATCCTAGCCAGATTTGGGCACAAATAACTAGCATCATCTGATCGATCGCTATGAAATATCCTTTATTTGAAATAGCAACGAATCACTTTGAGTTAGTTTTTATGGATATGAATTGGTACACAGGTATTTCGTTCCTCAAACGGGCATATATTCCTCCATTTACTTATATTTATGCGTTTATATAAACAGTTACTGCCATGAAAGTTCTTTGCAAGAAAACTATGCGTTTAATTATATTGCATTTTGATGTTTGATGTATCCTGGACTTTGTAGGGAAATAGAAATTTAAAAACTTTTCGGAAAAAAGGGAGGGGTTTACCAGATTTCTGGACCGGGGAAAATATAACTCGGGACTTTATATCCTTTAAATTCCTCTTCATTATGTTTTGTTGCTTGATTACTTCCCCCTTTACTGCAAATTCGGGAACATGCCTTATATTAGTAACGACTAGCCTTAAAAATATTTCTTAAAATTTCAACTATTAACCAAATATCAAAAATCAACAATGTTTGCGTTGAGAAGTTACTCGGGTAATGAAATTTGAATACGATTTAAACTATTTGCTTACAATTTACATAAGATTTGCATAAAATTAATTCCCATTATCTACACTTTATAACCTTTTATTTTGCTGCCCAGCCGTTAATCTGTTGGACAGAGGTAGGATCCAGAATGAAAGAGCAATCATCCTCCTACCGGCTATTTATCCTTCGGAAAAACTGCTTGTATTTGATACACTAACTTCTTTATTTTATTTAGAGGATAAAATAATCAAGCGAAAAAAGTGAGAACGTTATTTTGAAATGACCACTCAAGTTCAAAATTATTATTAAATATTTAATTTATTCATTTTCACGGAATCTCTAATTACCTGCAATAGTTTAATCTGCTTTCCCATGAAAGCTATACAATGTGTGGTATTACTGTATCACAAAATGTTATTTTCGCAAAAAATTCTTCATTATTTAAGTTTTTTTTGTGGGGAAAGAATTCATTTGGAGAATCGATGAGAATTCATTTTTGTAAAAAAAAAATCATAGAAGTTAAATGGACATATCGATAATATCTAGATATTTCTAAAATCTTTTGGCTTTTTGAATAACTAATCAAATTTCAGAGATATTGAGGTTTCAATCATACTTCTACAAAGCAAAGTTTTTTTTCTTTTGAAAATGTGCAGTTTTGCCGTGGCCCTGAATTTCGTGGTAGCGATGAAGTTTGAGGAAGAGTTTTGGTTAAAAAAGTTTTGGTTGTGTTAATCTCTAACTAATCATAATATTAGTATTGTTTAATCGCAGTTCCAAAACATTTATCAAATTTCATTTGTGCGCAAATGCTTAATTTAACTTAACAGTCTCAAAAAGTACTTTCACCTAGCTAATTTTTAGTTGTTCGCCAGGTATAATTCAGATGCTAAAATTGGAGAAATCAGATTTTTCTCTTACTTTGCAATAGTTTCAAATCCGAAGATCTTTAATATCGTTTTATTTGTGTAAAAACTTTGAATGTCTGATTGTATTTTTTTGCATAACTGGGCGCTTGTGTTTCTGATTTTTTGTTACCGAATAGTCAGCAAATAAGAAACTGAGATGAGAATGAAAAAAAAAGAAAAAAAACAAGGAAGTATTTGTAGTGTGAAGAGCAGATGAGTGTATTTATTATTTTCCATACTACCATTGTGAAAAACATTTACTGTTGAAAACAGAAATTAATAAGAAAGAAATTGTTGACATGCATTATAATTAGTTAGCAAATTGCCATCGAAACTGCAATCCCAGTCATTTTAAAGATTCTAATTATCGAAATCTTTCCCACCGCTAATTTACTGGCAAAGTGTACCGAATAATACTTTCTTTAAGCCAGTACTTTGCCCGAGTCGATATTTCCCTTAACTTAGAGTTTTCTATTTTTATCCTCACAGATCTTCGCAAATGATATAATACAATTGATACAACTTGCAGTTTCAACGCATGCAGTGATGCGTGGTTGCGTGAACCGACTTCTGTTGTTTGGTCTCGATGAAGATGTCCGTGATGCACTAACTGTCCAATCAGAATGTCGTACAACTGATCGACATTTACTTCACCTTGTGGCGCTCACTCCACAAACTGACCTCGTATACAGTTTGGATTGATTGAAGTGATAATGTGCTATCAAAGCAGCGCGTGAATAAGAGGACATAATTTTGACAGTATTGTAAACAACTATCAAAGATTTATTTTGAGTTGAACTGAACGGAAGGGGGAGGATACGAGACGTTCTAAAAATTGTTGACCTAACATAATCATTATTTTATCAGATGTTATCCAAAAATCTTCACTGTTAGGAAAGTAAATGTAGGGAGGGAAGAGAATGGATGAAGATGGATCACTACTTTGAAGTGTCTTTGCTTATTCCATGGTCAGATTATTGTTGTGATATACTTTTGAATCTCATTTCCAGGTGATAATGTGCTCATGTATGGGCTCACTATGCAATTATGCCAACATGGACCACGTCCTGTCGATCGCTGTTTCCTCTGCATGCAACGCATTCCTTCCGATTCTTATGCTGATTTTTCATTGCACTATGCACTCTCTGATGATATCTTTTTGATTCGTGTCACATCTCATTCTTTGAAAATCCAAGGAAGCTAAAAAAACTGCTAGCCTTTTTATGTATCTTTGCTCACTTAAGCCAGTTAAAGATGTCATGTGTTTCAATGTGCGATTTTGGCACATCGCTGCTGTCACCGGTTTGTGCAGCAAGTTGCTATTACCATTTGCATATTATTTGATGTTAGCGAGAGTGAGTCATTGATTAGATGGAGTTTGAAGCGAAGAAATACACTTCTGAAAGTTGCACTATAAATTCATACACATGGAAACTACCGATGCAATAATTTGATAGGATAGAAAGTTGAGGAGAAAAGGCAATGAATTAGCCTTTTCTGATGGGATAAAACGTCTCTGGATATTACATTTAATATTCTTATATAATCGGTCACAATTGAACAGCCACTTAAAGTGTCGGAAATGTGTTTTATAAAGCACATCTGTTTAAAAGTCCCAAATTCAATGGTCGAATATGCCCTAGTTTCGGTGTTGCACGTAGTCTAAAAGATGCACTTCTCGTATAAATTTTTAGAAAGATCTGGAAGAGTCGACATTAAAACAGTTACGCCTCAAATAACTTTAGATGCTCATAAACGGCGGCATCACTACCACAGAAGAAATAGTTAAATAGAGATCCATAAGTAAGGCTGGAAGATATGATCAGGCCCATTGATAGAAATTTGATATGTTGATAACGGTTGATTGTTTCACGGGAATTGCGAGATATTTGTATATGGCACTGCCAAATTATTGGATACGAAGCATACTGCAAGATACGATGCTCAGAATCAGTTACACCATTTGTAGTAACTCGTTTGTCAGCAGTAATCCTGCTCAGTTGTATTTCACTATATTTGTTTTGTTCACATGCTTACATACCACATTGTGCCTCTTCAGTTGTGTAAAAAAAAAGGCAAGTTGAAATATGAAAAGAAACAGTGCTAATTAACCGGTGATTTAATTTCGCAGCGATAATTCTGTCATTTATAAAAAATAATCTTACACTTACCGTTTACTCTTTTTGGAAAAAAAAAAGGGAAAAACTCAACGTAAAAAGAAATAATCATAATAAAGTAGTAAACAATTCAGTGGAAATTCTCATCGCTGCAGAAAAAATCTTACTAAGTCATCTCATTACCACAAAGGTTTGTAGTGTGGGATCTACAGGCAAGCCGAAAATGCATTATCATGTTAACCCGTGAGGACAACTTGTCCATCTAACTTGACTTGACAACTAGTGGTCCGTCTCAGCCCGGTAGGGAAATGTCGCACAGCTCCAGGCTGAGCATTGATACTAACTCATAACTGTCGGACTTCCAGGTAAATGGAACAGCATTAAATGCTGTTCCAACAGAGCCAATCACAATACCTCAAGAAAACAAGGGAAAGATGGAAAAAGACAACGAGAAGAAAGATGAAGAAAAAGTGAAAAAGGTTGATGGGGAAAAAGACGAAGAGAAGAAAGGGGAGGAAAAAAGAACACCAGTGATGAGGATGGAGGAAAAAGTAAGAAAGAAAAGGAAAATAGGCAAGCAGATAGGAAGGGAAAAATAGAACAGGTAGAAGGCAATGAAAAAGAGGTAAGATTCTGCTAAACAGTGTGTGCCAAATTCAGATTTCGCTGTAAAACATAAACTTGGAAAGAAAGCAATACTGCGATTCAGCAGAACGTAAAAGGTTGCGATCAAGATGACAGATAATGATTTATAGGACCAACAGAAGGATTTAAACCCGATTGTGACACCTGCCTCCGATGAAGATGAGGTAATACTCTCATTCGGATCGTTTTCCTTCAGCTCATTGCATTTCATTGTTTACTTCAGAAGAAAGCCATTTTGCAGTTGCCGACGGAAACACAGAAAAAAGCAAAAGCATCGACACAGATGACTGTAAACATTACTCAGGAGGAGAAGAAAGAGGTATGGAAATGGTTGTATGGAAATTGGAATAGTTGATAAACATTAATCACTTGAAATGCTCCTCGTTGCCTTCTTTCAGAAGACAGAGACTGAGGAGGAAACACAAGCTAGCAATCTTCAACTGTAATTTGATGTCGCTAAGAGTCACTCATTCATGGATCTCATCGTTGGATAGCATTTGAACATTAACATTATTTCATTTTATCACAATAATGCTCTAGATGGTCATAGTTAATAAACATTAATTACTTGTAATGTTCAAATATTCAAAATGATAAAGCGTCAAATGAGTCAAACGTGACACAGATGACTATAGTAAAGGATCTGGTAAAGGTGATAATTTAATAAAGAATCAGGATTTCAAACACGACTCTATCGCTTAAAGAGAGAAGATGCCTAAAAATGTTAGTCCTCTTTTTGATCCTTCGCCAAGTTTGAAACCAATCCAGAAATCATGTCTTTGATTTTGTCTGCACATACTAAACGTCAAATGATTTATGTAACACGTATTCGATAAAGATGGCTACATTCCACAAGAAAGAATCTAAGAAGCAGAATATTCCACAAATCAAATATAGCGATAGTCGTTCGTTTACTTCAGTCAAAAAAGGGGAACAAGGTGGGAATTTCCTAGCAACGGAGTAAACGCAAGTTCTAACTTTGGTTGAATCAGACCGAAGTAATCATTTTGTACGGTTAAGTCACTTGATCATACCAGCCATAGCGGTTACTTTCATTTATGTTAGGATCATTTATGGCTCATCCTCATTCTGGGGGAAAAAGTTTATAACCAAAAGTTGTCATAAGACTATTTTCGATCTAGCCAGAAGCACTTTTCATAGAATTATTAGGAGACGAATTTATTTATAGCACTTCAAGTAACACTTACCACTTGTCACTGATCATTCCCTCATCTATAGTCTCTCAGCTAGTGTTTTCACCTAAAACCCAACGCCGACAGCTAAGAACAGAGCGTCCTTATTGAGACGCCATCTGTTTCAAAACGTTCATTTAGAGCCGCAGAATATCCTTGAGCCCCGGTGATGGTTTGGTTGTGATCTGGTGTGATCAATTGTGTCCATCGGGATCATAACTTCCTGGAGAATAGTCGGGCGAGATCACTCGTTGAAGTTAGAGGTCATTGAGTTGCGACTGGACAAGCAGGATGAATATCCCGTTCATCATCCAGAATCAGTGATTTTTTCTTAACTGTGACTTGGACGTTGAACATTGTATCTACTGCTTGCTGGATTATGCCTTAAAATTGTTTTCATTGAATGTGCTTGACCAGTCTGTAACTGACAACGAGATCGGAAGAGGAGGGAGCTAGGAATCTCCAGTAGATTTGACAACGATACATTAACTACGAAGATAACGGGTAATTTAAGGCAGAAGATAGTTTGAAATTCATCAGTTAATTTAATGCTTGAGTTATTTTCAATGACTAAGAGAGTCGCCTGTATTTAATAGAATTTTATATACCCTCCAGGTTTGAAGGAGCACAGAGACAAAAGTCATGACATTTTCAAAGTTTATCTTAATTGAAATTTCGAGAAATTTGTTTCAGACGGTGTTACTAACGAAATGACTGAATTGTCTAGGGTTCGTAGAACAGTCTCTCTAGAACAGTTCTCAGTACTCGAATTATGACATTTTGTTCTAATCGCGTGCAAACTATCAGTTTACAAGTGAACTTCCTGATTTACTTGAGCTTATGTCATGATGGAATTTTCAAAACATTAGAAATTTTTTCTAGTTATTGCCCCAGATGAGATCAACGACAGAGGTACCATCACTACAGGATAAGTAGAGTGTACAAATGTTTAAAATATTCTATCCCCTCTGTACCACTGTAAATACTGCACTCATCCTAAAGAGGTAGAAGGAACATTCTTGTATTATAACAGCTGCATGAATAAACAAATAACAGTACTTATAAATAAAGTAATGCATAGTAAAGTTATTTCGCACTAATGGTTTTAAGCAGTCGTAGTAATCTTTTGGTCACTCGTGTTATGGGGTAAATAAAGAATGATTAATATTGGGCAAATTTCGCTTATATCTGAATTCGTTAGAAAGAAGTCACAACTGATGAGATTTGATGATGTTCGATTGTTTCAGTTATTATTTGTCCAGTTTCTGTGTTATGTCGAATCGGATGAACGCAGCCGTACAGATTTCGGGTTTAAGGACACCAACACGTTGTACGGTTTCTTTTTTTTGTTAAAAGTATCAGTACTTAGAATTGCTCAGTTTGAGCTAGACGAGCCTGCTTGAAACTCAAGAAAATTATAAAATAGTATAAAACTGGAAGCAATATAAAATTATGTGATTTGATGGTTGAATGTCAGCTGAAGATGCATCGCCACAACAGCCACGTCGTCTTGAAGTGGTTTCAAAACAAGCAACCAAGGTTACTGCTATCTCTACTCGCTTGGAATGGAAGATTGACCAGGTGATATTAGTGTTTTGCTTTGTGTGTCTCTTTATAGGCTTATAAGTTCCATCAGTTAATGTTGAATCTGATCTCTGTTATTTTTCCAGTTCGAGAAGCTGATGAAATTGTTCAAAAATGGGCATAATTTAATCAGTAAACAATTTGGCTGTCCTCAAGCTCCTACAGTTACTTGGGAACTGCATGTTTACCCTAATGGGAAACGAGAGGAAGATGTTGGCAATGTTTCTTTCTTTTTGCGACAAGTGGGCTTGCAGGTAATTAGCGTTGTGATTCCCTTGAGAATTTAGCGGCCTCATGTATTAAAGATGTGCTGCAACACTCTAAAAACCGGTGAATATGTTGAATCTTATAGCAGTCTTGTCATTTTTCAGCGTGGTGAAGATCCCATAATGACTGAATTCCAAATTTATGCGTTGGATGCGAATTCCTTAAGGGTAAGCGTGTGTAGAGATACCAAAGATTTTACCAATCAACAAGGTCGCGGAAAGTTTCAGGTTTGTTATTCAGCACAGTTTCAACGATTCAAATTTACGGTGGAGAGAAAACAGAAAACTGGTTCCCGAAATGCTTGGTTGTATAATTGGATGTTAGAAGTGTGCTGTGTAGATGTAAAGCAGTTGCTCAACTTTCAGATCAGTTGAATTCGTAAAGTTTTTGCGTCCAGAAATTGTCGGTTTAAAATTGATGACCTATACATACTTAGGTTTCGCGAGATAAAATGATGGCAGCATTGAAGGCGGACGGAGCTTTACTTCTCATTTGCGAGGTGGAATATTTTCCACCTGGATCAAAAATTAGCGTTGAGCAAGCAGTGGAAGCAGAACCTTTGGATGATTTTGATGAAAAGAATGAGGTTTCGATACGGGATTCTCTTAAAGACATGCTGGACAGTGAGCTCTTTGCAGATTGTACTATAAAGGTACGTCCGCCTGTCTTTCTCCATATTTGAAGTAGCTAATTTTGTCTTCATTATTGAGATGACTAAATTTCTAAAACACGTCTGTTTGTTGTATGCATTGTGATTTTATAATTTATTGCGATATGCAGGTTGGTAATAAGACGCTTAAAGCTCACCGGTGTATATTGGGACAACACAGCGAAGTATTTCGTTCAATGTTTGCCCAGGAATCAATGTTGGAAGCTCAAAAAGGAATTATTGATATTCAGGATTCAAGGTTTGAGCCTGTAAGTAAAACTGACTTATTTCCATGAAGCTCACTGTGTGCTGAGATAATGTGTCAATAATTTTAATGTCTTGAAAATCACCTCGAATTTTAAGGTGCGGGCTATGGTAGACTACATATACACAGGTTCGACGGATCTTGTGGAAGGCTATGCAGAAGATGTTTTGGCCATAGCTGATAAATATGCCATTCTGCCTCTTAAAGAGCAGTGCGAGCGATATCTCTCAACCACTATTAACTGTAAAAATGTTGCCTCTACTGCAGTGTTTGCTGATACTTATTCAGCTTCAATACTTAAACAAGTTAGAACTGGTATTTGAAATTATTTAAGCTGCAGTAGCTTTTGTTTTGTCTTTAGTAATGTTCCAAGGATTTTTTGAGTCTCAATGAGCAAAAGCTAACGACGAAAGAATTCCCGGTTGTCATTTAATAACTGACATCTTTTAATACAGTCAAAATTTATCATCAGCTATTTGATATGAAAAATATTATCTGTAGTCAGTTATGTTAAAGTGAAGAATACGTTCTTTCTAGTTTTGTAAAAAGGATTACCGCCTTCTAAGATTTGAAGAAAAAACTTGTTTCTACACAGGCATGCACAAAATATATGTCACTGCATCACCGAGATGTTCTACGTTCCGCAGAATGGAAGCAGATGAAGAGAGAAAGATCAGAGTTGGCAAATGATCTTTTGGAATCTGTGTTGGTCGGTGATGGTGCTGCTAATTCTGGAGATTTTAGTTTTAACGGTAGCGACGAAAGCAGTTCCGCGGGTTCTGGTAATGTTTTGATAAATGATAGCCGGCCACCACTTCGAAAGCGTGTGCGCCGAGCTGCTATCAGATAAAGTTTCATTGAGAGAGCATTAGACGTTTTTTATTGTTTACTGATTATTGATTGAAGGAAGGGTTATATTTTGGATGATAACAACCATGCACTGTTCTGATCATTGCATCGTTTCTGAGATAAAATAAGTACATTATTATCGATATTTATGTTCAACTAAGCATCTTTTTGCACTGATATGTTTTTGTTTCGGAAATAAATTCTGGTTGTCTGATCATATCGATAATGCACATTTATATCCTGATTTGGTGACCAATTTTAACAGATCTCACAATATTTCTGCTGTCAACTGCATTCAAAATTTCCAAAAGTTTGGTTAGCTTGAATCTCAGATACTTGAAGTTGGAATAATCCGGTTCGTATCCTTATGAAAGTTAAATAATTTCATTGTGATCATTGCATTTTAGTTTGTCCTTTTGTTCATTAATTGCCGTTACTTTTGTATTGGTTAGTTAATTGTTTAATTATAAGTTAGATTTAAATTTATCTCGTATCTCACTTTTTTTAAAATTTGCATCAACTATTTCGGTATTCCTAGTTAAACATCATTTTGCATCCTTATTGGCTTATATAACTTTTTACATTAAGCTCGCTGCGAGATGTTTTTTCTCATTTGTGAAGTGTTATGTCGCTACACTTTTCTAAATCAGCATTGAGGATTTTTAAGTGATTCAATCGAATTTTTCATTGTGAGCTATCACTTTTATCGGGTCACGACCTCATTTGTGACAACGCTAATGGGGATTTTACAAATTGTGTTCTAGGGTTGAGCATCCTATTTTTTTTCAAGTTAGACTGTCGTCTCTGTTATTCACTGTTCATAATTCTGACTCATATTTGCTCTCTGGTTTTCAGTTTTTCCTGTTTTGTATAAAAGTATGTCTCGACAGTATTTCATTGTCGTTTGTTAAAGGATTATGAGGGCCATTACTGTTTACGAAACATTTTTTGATCATGATTATCAGATTTCCGCTATGCCTCTTGGTGTTACGGATAATATTGAGATGGAATATGATTATAATTGAAGTCTCTTTTATGATTTGCTTCAGGATTATCAAGTGGAGAACAGACTTCAGGAATCTGGGTCATATGAATTGTATCAGCTTTGGTGGTGATGTTAGCTTAATGAGACTTGGACGTAATGTTGTTAATTATAATTAACTGAAAGATTAGAAGTGTTCAGCAATCAGATATGTCTATGGATTGAAAATTAACAATCCATTATTCTTTCTTTGAGATGTGACTTTTAAATGAGTGCGCTAGATTGGCGAATAATTTCTATCACGTATAACGTGAATACTAGGAAACCCGAAAGTGATCAGATTTATCAGCTTTTACAAGACGGTGATGCGAAAGATGCCGTTATTGTTGCAATTGGATTACAGGTTTATGTTTCATTTCCTTTGTTTAGATCAGATAGACCTAGTAAAATACGCACGACCTTTTCTTTGCAATTATTAAATATTTATGAGGGGATACCTTATATTGGAAATGACGTAGCTTTAAATGTATTGTATAAAAAATGTTTCTAATTAGACTTGACATGAAATTTACCTTCTTGGGAAACGTTGATTACTTTGATTGCATACGGTTTACTAATCCAGAATGAAAAAAGGCAGTCAACCTTTTCTTGTATTTCTTTCTTTCGATATGTTGTCTATTTCCCTATTCCGCTAATACTTATCATTCTTTTTTCCATATAATTTCAAACTTTACCGCAAAGAATGACTGAGTTAATGCTTTCGAACTTTGGTTATCTTGAGGAACTTTCTCATTTGGAGTTATTCGGTACGATACCGGTCGAAACGACGTGGTTATCAATTCTGACATCATGGATGAATGCTCATGGAAAATCTCTTCTTTGTAAGGCATCACTTGCTTGGAATTTACTACTCATTTTCGCACAACTGGAAGTGTTTCCTTTAGTGAGTGAAATCAACTCAAGGCAATCACGATCTAGCTTAGGAGGCCTTACTGGTCATAAAGGAAGCGTATCGCTAAGGATAAAGTTTAGAGTAAGTTGTCTAATTACCTTTTATTTTCAGTATGAAAATGAACAACTTTCTGACTTTTTCCATTACATAGCAACATAACATAGCAGGTGGAAATTTCAGCTGAAATGTAAAGAAAACAAGCTATTTATTGGAATTTCACAATTTCAAGTTGCAAAAGTTAGTCCATGGTCCGACATATTTTTATGTTGCGCAGTTTTAGGATGAAAGTTCACTGGTTTTTATTACGTCGCATTTTCTGCCGGATACAAGTAATTATGAAAAAAGGTGTTTACAATATAAAAATGGGAAAATTTGTGCCTTTGACGATGTAGCAGGGGGCAGTAATGGGAGCAATAATGTAATATGGCTCGGCGATTTTAATTGGAGAGTAGATCAACTTACATCGCAAGAAATGATTATGTATGTTTCCGAGTTATTCACTTTTTCATTTTTAAGGTATCACTTTTTCGACTTATGTATATCTGTTTCCCAATAAATGATGCTTCGTTCGTCTTTTCTGATTGGTTGCTTGCAATGGATTCGTATTAAGTCATTTCAGGATGCTAGCTGAATTGAATTCTAATAATTATATGGATAAGCTCGTGAATAAATTTGATCAGCTAAAAAAAGCTCAGAAAAGCGGACGAGCTTTTATGGAATACAATGAAGAGAAAATTCGTTTCGCTCCCACTTACCGCCTCATGGTAGTTTTTACCTATAAAGTCTCATGTGTTCTTTGTGCTCATCATTTGAAAAAGTTACGTAAGACATCAGAATAATACATTACTTTTGGAAATATGTTTGAAATGCTATTTTTCTTCATCTGATTTTCATTTTCGGTATCCATCGACTTTATATCTGTTAGGTTGGCTCCTCACATTATGATCAAGAACGCGTACCGTCATGGTGCGACCGCATCCTTTTCAAAGGAAAATCTCTGCGTTGTGAGCGATACGAATCAAATCACATGGTCACTTTGTCCGACCATTTTCCAGTTTATGCGCATTTTATTCTATCTGAACCGGTATCACGACAGCATTCTGGATGGAAAGTTCGTTTTGAGAAAATACCCCACTGGTACAACATCGTACCATTCACATGTCGATTTACATATTTGGACGATTTCTGGAATATTAGTGGATCATATCGTGACTGGGTCGCGATTTATTTGGCCGATGTTCCCAATTCTTTACAGCCGTTAACCTGGTTGTATGTAGTTGCTTGTTACAATACGATTATAGCAAATAGATCAGTCACCATTGCGGAATTCCCATGTTTAAGTGCTGGACATTATCGGGTTGGCTATTTTAGCACATACAAAAATTGTCTGCAAGGTTTGTCCGATATTTTCGAAGTTGGATTCATCAAGTAATTTCCAAAGTTGGTAAAATCAGTGAAAAGAAAGCATTGGTTGTAATTGAGAAAAATACTAATAGAAACCAGTGGGTTACTATTAATGAAATAAAATGAAGAGGGGTCAGCAAACTTACTGCTGTTAAATTTGCAATACACACCCAGAATCATTGTAACTTGTTATATTCTGGTCATACAGTATAAGCCGCAAGCTCATATATTTTCTTCACTTGTTGGCACTGCAAATCCTGCCTAATTTCTGCTATGCTTATGATTTTCAGATCTCTACCTTTGATTATATACGTATATTTCTAATGTCGTTGTTTTCATCATTATATCGGCTTCCGTCAGGGATACTGGAAGTTTTGTACACTTAGAGGTCTAGGAAAACTTCGGCTTCTTGTAACAAATGACCACAATCACTCGTCCTCTGCTTTGATCCTTCAAATAATTCATATAAGAAAAGTTAGATGGAATGACTAATTTGTTCAAAAATTAAGAGCCTGATTTATCGAAAGTCACAATTGTCTGCAATCCAATTCGACTGCAAACAGTTGTGACCATCGATCCTGTCGACTTCCTCGTGAAAAGGATTTTTTTTTTCTCCATAAAGAATTTTTTGTTTTAAATTGACATATAAACGTCGTGAAATTTTTCTTCGGTGGATAGTCCAATGAATTCTTTGTGTTGCGTGGGACCAACTCGTATGAAAGAGTTTAT
The DNA here is from genome assembly GCF_000183805.2 of Loa loa. NCBI lineage: Eukaryota > Metazoa > Nematoda > Chromadorea > Rhabditida > Onchocercidae > Loa > Loa loa. Next base: position 54,061 of record NW_018108492.1, read on the forward strand.
TCGTCTCCACTATATCAAAAACAAAACCAGCAGTAAAACTTGACAAGCTTATATTTATTAGGAAGTGGGTGTGGTTTTTTCTAATTATTCAAACATTTAAAGAGATGTTGATTCGCATACATCGGAATTTGTGAGAATATTGTTATCAGATGTACATTGGATAGATGAGAAACATGAACACAAAGATGTTAAATTGAATAACTAATGTAAGCAATTGAAAAGAAAAGCATTTCCTTTATACAGGGATAAAAAACATGGGAATGTGAATTTAGACAGATATTAAGATGAGATAATTAATGGATCATGAATCATGAATCATGGAAAGCATTCCCATCTTACACAAAATTTATTTTAATTTTCGCGACTTTCGCGACAAGGATGGGAGACAAGCATTTTTTCACCTTTTGGAATAAAGAGAAGTAAATGTTAAATGCGATCTCCAGTATGATCCCAAAAGAGGAGGCATGAATATATATATAATATATATATTTGAAGTGTTAGTCTAACTTGGAACTTCTGTCAAAAAAACTATACGTACAATGCTAGTATTAAGTGCGATATGGGTCTATCATTATTGTTGTAGCTATATTTTCGACTCGACCACATTCGGACTCCATGATATTGGCCACTATTCTATTTAATTCTTGTCAGTTATTAGGCTTAACATTTTGACATTG
>NW_018108492.1:54840-57368 GCF_000183805.2 Loa loa
CCTTTATACAGGGATAAAAAACATGGGAATGTGAATTTAGACAGATATTAAGATGAGATAATTAATGAATCATGAATCATGGAAAGCATTCCCATCTTACACAAAATTTATTTTAATTTTCGCGACTTTCGCGACAAACGTGGCTGCAAACTGGTGAGTCGGATTAGGGGCGTATTTTTTGACCTGCCATCGAGCTTCCGTTAATGCTATCTCATCCTATTCCGTCGTCAGAAAAGTCTAGCCACGTTTTTTTTCTTAAACGCTTGAAGATGAAAAATGTTCACAAGTTTTTTTCATTCATTTGGAGTTATGATATGAATATAAAATTCCACTTACAAATTTGCTTGAAAAAGTATGGTGCAAGTCGAAGTCGTGTGACAAAATTATTGAAAAATATAAAAAGTACTGCCATATAAATAAATCAAGCCATTGCATGAGCTAGAAAAGAATACTATAAGCATTAAAATTGGACAATTAAAAATCGGGAAAGTAGTCTCTCGTCTATGAGAGAAATGACGTGCACCCACAATACTCATGCGGTTAAATTACAAATTCAGGAAACAGGAAGACAAGGCTATCAAATCAGTTGAAATTCAACAAATATTAAAAGGCATTAAATCCGTATGAAAAGCATTACATTGCAAAAGTTAGGGCAAAGGTTCCATAAGACATAACGACCACATAAAATACATAACGACATAACGACTATCTGTCCACCTCAATCAAATATGCATTTATCTATCTATCTATCTAATGTATCTATCTGTCCATCCATCCATTTATCCATTCAGCTATCTATATATATCTAATATATACATATAATGACCCTATCTGACTGTATCGGAAGCCGAAGCTCTGCATACCTCTACACAAATTTTCCACAGACTCCTACTTGATTAATTGCCAAATATACCTTTTATTCTCTGTAACTCTTAAAAGAATAATGCACAACTCTCGTTGAGATAGAAGTATGCAACATGTAGAATAAATAACCACTACAAACAGAACTGTAAATATACAAAAGTATTGCTCCTACACTAAACGGCGATTGAATTCCGTACCTTAAAAGAATTATGTAACAAATATCCTGTAATAGCAGCAAATTGTCCTTGTAAGCTTTTACTTTTTCAAAATCCCGGTATATGGATTAGCAAAGATTAATGCCGATATAATAACAATTCTTCATTTTTCAATTGAATATTCGTCGTCTCGACACTGCTGTTCCTTGAGATAAAATATTTTGATAAGATCACTACACTTTACTTAATTTCTCGGACCGTCTTTGGTAACATTACAGTGTTTGATAAACTAACACAACTTTTCGCGAAAATCTAATTCCCCAACTATTCATATGCTCGAAATAGACATTCACAAACTCTTTCAGCTTCCAAAGGTACATTTATGAAGTACACTGCTATCCAAGTTCAACTGATCCACTGCCGATTCCCACATAGGCTCTTACTCCATGCCTAGCTGAAAATGGGAAAAATTTTTCAAAAATTGAGGAAAAATAAAGTTCGGACAAGGAAGTCCTCGATAAAGATTAGATGCAGGATAATTTCAGAAACAGCTTTTGAATCTCCATTTAACAATCATCACATATCTCTGACTAAAGCTAGTAAAACTAGATATAGTGGAGAAACAAGGAAGGCATGTGGAATCGCTAAGTATATACACAAATTATTCACGCATCCCTGCTTCGAAACTTCCTGGAATTTTTTTGATTTCCCGACTGAAATATTACTTTTTTTCCTCTCTGTAATTCCATCTTAAAATTGTCCAGTCCTGTTTGCGAATCATTTCGATTTTTTTTTGAAGTCATCAAGACACCTCAACAACTGAAACTTGTTGAATTACAAAACAAATTTTACGTTTCTCAAGTAAAAATAAGCTAAGACGCGAAGTACTTGCTTTTATTTCTTCAAAGTAAACAATTAGTCACCAAAAGTTGTGAAAAATAAATTTCAAATAACCAAAAAACAAACTCGCAGATATGATGAACCTCTCCAATCGATCTGCTAGGTTTCTTATCCATCACTGAACATGAAGTCGAAGTTAACAAGCACATGTTTTTTGAGGCAGTTTCTGTAGGAAAAGTTGAAAATAAAAGTTTTTGATTTGTCGAGTTTGATTTGGAAGAGTTTGTTCTTGGGCACAGACGAATATTCTGAGAAGGTATTCTTCGGTTTAGGAGGAAGTTATTAATTCGCAGAGGATAGCAGGTTATAATAACGCAGGGGATAGTAGTACAATACTTATCGAAGAGAATAAAGGATACGATGTACGTTTCAGTCCTTGGTTGAGTGTTTGAAAAGGAAAATAATCCAGTTATAGCCTTGAGTATATATACAATTTTAATTAACACAATGAGCATATTTGGGGGTGTAGTTTGTAACAAACATTACATTAGATTTTCCTTTGGATAAAGAAAAACTGTCAAAATCCGATTACAACAAAAGGCTCTGTTTGCAACATTAAGCGTTGCAATTAAGATTGGTTCTTAGAAAAGAAATTTAGTTTATGAATGT
>NW_018108492.1:57484-68541 GCF_000183805.2 Loa loa
TTTGATGTTGAGTATTTGTTCACATATGGTAACTGATTTGTAAAGGCTTTATCCCATACAAAATCTTTTATACAATGGTGAGAAAGCTGTACATCAGATAATTTCTATGCAATTTTTTCTAAATAAAACTGTTCTTATATGTAAATTTCTCTTGCACCCATGAGAATACTGGATATATAATGATTGTTCCTCTTTACACACCCGATATATAAACCCTAAGAATCTCTAACAAGGTTAATGTTGATGAAAATTTTTCTCCACGTCGCAACTCAATACAATCCGGACTTATTTCTCTCTAATTTTCGAATCCTTCGATATTTCTCCCGTTGTTCTATGTTATTACTTTGAACTTCATTCTACTATAAACGGGATACTTCTAACCTGGTTTTATTGTATTTGTTATTTGCACAACAATAAAGGATAACTATTATATTCCTCGAACACATCACCAATCGGTATTCAGTAAGTCACAATTTTTATAAAAAATAACTGCTTTACGACTAACAAGAACAGATACCTCACCTCACTCTTTTAAGATTTTCTTCCACGACAGAAGGAACTTCCAGAATTCTTATTTTGTCATTCAGACAAATAATGCAGCTTGCAGAATACCCCCTAAAACATTCTAATTACTCCTTTATCGGTATTTTCTCATTACCGTATGCTACAGACATAGCATAGACGAGATGCTATAATAAACCTACTGAATTTCTTTTCCAGGCGGAAATAAGTTACTGGGCTGGTCGCAATAAATATTCAGCACACACGCAATAAGTATCCAGACTGTAAGTGTTCAAAAAAATCATAAACAGCAGATGTTAAACTACTGCATAAAAACAACTGAAGTGACACAGAAAAGATCATGTAACGTTTTAGATATTTAATCATGCTTGAAGACGAGGCGAACTAAGAATATGATTGCCCAAATAATATTCTTATTTGGATGTTTTTTTAACAGAAATGCTTTTATTAATACTGTAACATATGCATAATATGGCTATTCCTTTCAAGACTCTGCCAAGTCTGTTGAAAAAAATCTTTGTCTTACAGTAGGCTTGCTTGTGTTACCTTTCGAATTTCTGTCATTTGTGCTTTCCTGAAGAATAAGAGAATTCGAAAGTATGTAAGCTATTTTTAGGAAAACCAAAAGTGATACATCGTTGGTACGCATCACTACATCTTCTTTGTAACTGGCATGATAAATTGATTAATCTCTGCATGTAAATCACAGTGGATATGTAAATGTGGGTATGATAAAAACATGATGTCGATAACCTTTTGATAAAGGTATGCGTTTATCAAGATGTTCGAAGAAAAGTGTATATCCGGTCAATTTTCAAATGATATCAAGACACGTTATACAAGTGAAATAAAATTTTTATCTGAAAGCGACTCTGGATATCAAACAAAAACAGCTAGGGAGAAATAAAAACTATTCCAGTTCTTCCTTCTCAGCAGTGTTTCGCCAACAAAGCAAAGCTTTCATACTTTCATTTTCTGCAATTTCTTTTCTTCACTACCTCACATCCCTTTCTCATATACGTCAATAGAGGAAGTTTTAACTGGTTTGTTGCACGGATTAGACTTAAGTAACCTCTTCAGCTGCAATAGTATCTCCATCAATTAAGAAATTATAGCCATATAAATTAAAATAGTCCATTCTTGATTGGAATCCAACAACCAAAGTAATGTAAGTTTGAATTCATACAAAAGAAAGAACTTTTGTAATACTTGTCCCTTTTGCATTTGTGAAAAACATTGGCTTCTTTACGTCATTCATAAATGCTAAGATTATATTACGTGAACGTACTCAATACAGTTATCGGAAAACCGAATTTATTATACATTAAATGCTTAGAATATTTCTAATGATTCATCACTGCATTTATTCACTAATTTACATTCCTTAGAACCTAATTCCCCACACGTTTTTTCTATCTTTGTCTAACGGAAATTCACACCTTTATTTTTTTGACAAAGGGTGTCCTAACTTCCCATGCTAATCTTCCTATCTAATCTTGTTATAATGCTTGTACCGTTTCCGATGTGTTTCTGGTGCTTGAATGTTTACTGTAAAGCACTCCTACTTCCTCAGACATATAAACCCTCTTTGTAACAAAACGAGGATATTTTGGACCGGTGCTCTTCTATAGTTCATTACTTACGATTGCATTTGATTCACGGTCGAGCGATTTCCTACTCGTTACTCTTCAATAATCTCACTAGTTAGCTCTGTATTATATCAATTAAGCAGTAATTTTTACTCTGTGTCCTCACAACGTATTTCGACGTCCTCACAAGATAACCCTTTAATTAAATTTCTGTTTGATCCTAACTCAAGGCTAAACCTTCCAAATCTAAACGACTCGATAAAAATTTTTTATAACAGTTGTGGAAGACATGCCAGATGGTCTCGAAATTCGTTCTAAAACAAATATTATTCAGTATGCATGAATTATGAAGGTGATCTATGTTAACAATAAAGTGAAGCAAATTTTAATATCCAGTTTGATGGAAATTCATTTGTCATCAAAGAATCCTCAAAGAACAGTAACTAAGAACGTCCTCATCGCTATTTATTTGCAATTAATATCCATGCCTAAGAAATACAAATTCAAAACGCGCAAAATTACCTGTATAATAACAGAACCGCAAGCATCTCTAGTAACTATTAGAGCAAGAAGACCATCATGCACCATATGAGGCACCAATATTAACAGTTTTAATGCACTGAGATCCTTAAAGAACAATAATAAAGCACAATTTTTTGAAGAACCCATGCCATGGCATAGCACTACCCAGTGAGTGATTCAGTGTATGGGATGCATTATTAGCTTCTTTCGAGAAAGCAGAAAAAAAATTGTGAAAAGATGAACGATCCAAAAAAAAAAACCTTCCAAATATGGAAAACCTTAAAGCACTTTTGTAAATGCAAAATTCAGGCATAACAACTTCGAGTGTACGTCTTTTGACAAAATATCGGATAATCGGTAACAGCGACAAACAATCTAACTGTTTCCTGCAATTTTAGTGTCGTCTGAGCGACGACTGAACTTCATGAAACCCTATCCTAAGCGAATGTGAAAATAACTTCTTCGACTCATCGACAGCAAAGTAACTTGTTGAAAAATACATCCAATAAATATGGTACTAAACTACAGTTCACATATGTGAACAAAAAGCACTTTCCTTCCAGAAACGAAATTATACAACAAATTATACATGCATAAATTAGCACATAAGGTAGTTGGTGAAGATACTGACAAAAAAAAGGTAAAAGATAATTACTAGAAAAATTTTCTGCGGTGCGATTAACTGCATTTAAGAAATGCATTATTGGCAACATGTAAATAATAAAAGGACAACAAAAGAAAACATACTGGGTTCGGGCAATGTGATTTGTTCATGTGATCAAGGCATCCATGATAAGTAAACGTTCAATTCCATGTTGTGGAAATTTCCAAAGTGAAGGGGCATTGTGTGCAAAGGAATAAATCATGGAATAAAACTACTCATCACAATCATCAACAGTACATTCCTGTCGGAAGAAAAAGGGAGTGATGGTGACGATACTGTAGCTGCCCAAAGGATGGCAATTATCGTCTTGTCCAACCTACCAAACACTTATTCCTAGCATGTCGTTCTCTTCTACATTTCAAAGTAGAAAGAATTACGGGCTGAACATCGCACTAACTCATCAATCTCCACTCCGATAACGCACCATTTGCTTTTCCCAAAGCGCAACGCTGAAGCAGACACCTCAGTCATAAGACGCTATACATAGATCTCACAGACATACTAGCGGTCCGTTAGTTTTAAGCAGTACGTGGATGGGTGAATAAACATAAGTTATACTGTTTGTGAACGTTATTTATTTCGTAGTATTCACGTAATGCATTTCAGTTGGTGGTATTAATGTGTTGGTAATATGGTAGCAGATGAGGACTTCTTATTCCAAAATCTTCAGTATTCTGCGATATGTCTTGCAAAGATGAAAAATGTAAGTAATGTTTTTATTGTATATTAGCTCAACTGATGTGGATAATCAGACATGAAGTTTTTAAATAGATTTTTCCTGTCCTTGGTTCTCTAGCAGTTTCAAATTTTCGGTCTTTATTTTTCAAATTGATAGGAAACATAGCTGACAGAAGGATAGAGAAAAGAAAATCTATTGTCTTTATCTGTTTCGAAAAGCTTACAATAACTTCCTCTCAAGGTGAAGGTTTAATCCAATTTGTATTTGAATTACCAGAAAATCATGGATAAGGAAACAATCTCTTGGCTGACAATGAGAGTCAGTGAGAACGAGAAGCAAAGAGATATTTATTCTGTAAAGCGTGAAGGAATTTCTTAATGGTAGAATACTTGGGTGTTGAAGTGATTTCAAAGTATTTGGGAACTAGACAAAATAGGCATAAGTTTACTGTTACCGTGGTGATATATTCCAGGATCAACCGCGTAGAGGAACGCTTTATTAGTATGAGGTTGGATGTTTTAGGTGGTCATCACAAATAGACTATAATTTTGATTTAGGAATGGAACGGGGTTAGGTTGGAAGTTAAGTGATAAGCCATTGCTGATCTTCTGAATACATTTCGATAATAAAGAAGCAGCGAACCTGAGGTTTTCGTTTCCATTATGTTCATCGTTTAGTTTACATAGATCATACTGCTGGTGATTATTTGAAATATTTTGGAGAGGATGAGCTTGATAAGGAAAGTATCCCAACAACTCAAAATGTTTCTGCAAAATTTTCAGGTGCCGATAAAAAAAGTATTGGAGATTTTGCTTAATGACATGGACGGAAGTGAAAGGCCGTTGGATTACAATGCTCGAACAAAATTGCTTGCAGCTGGAATTTATTTATTATATGCCGAAGGACGAGTATGCTATGCTTTGCTTACTGCTTTTATTAAATTAAATATATCAAGAATTATTTATATTTCGTTTCTCATTACTCCACTCGATTTTTTTTTTATAAAATGAAATCCTCATTGTGTCCATAGACTAAACATAATCAGAAGTTGCTATATTTCAATGCTTATCATTTCATTCCACTTTTTCACTTTTTTTTAGCACCTGAATGATTTACTTCCAATTCTTCTGGAAGTTTATCGAAGTTTGCCACGGTTAAAATGGATTGATGATGATGTTCCGAATCGACAAGACAGTGCGTATTGTTTGGTTTGCTCATATCATTTCACTAACGAGTATCAAAATGAATGAAGTCAAATAATAATGACGTGGGTATGCTGCAATAATAAATTGTACTAGATAGTTTGTTGGGTTCAGTGGTTTTTGCTGTTGATTACATTTTTCAAATTTTATTTCTCATTTTATTTTTATGATCTGGAATACGTGACAAAATCTCATTAACATGTGAGCTGAAGCTCTTATTTTTCACGTCATGCAATTCCTCATCTTTAATATTTGGACCTTAACTCCACATTATTGTAATTCTCAGCTTTGTCGTTGACTGCGCCTTTTTTGTTAGGGGATTGAAAGTGGCTTAAAAACGCAGTAGCAAACAAATCCCCAATCTTCTGATGTCCTATACCATTTTCTTATTAAAAGGATAAGACAGGCAAATGGTCAAATCCGTCACATGAACAATGTTATTAATCAAATTTCCAGATGCTGTTCCATTTACATAAGCATACATTTCTTTTCTAAGATATTGGAGCAGATAACCAAAAAATTACCCAACTTTTTTGAAAAGTCGTAAATTAAAAACATTGTTTTCTTAATGGTAATACGACGAAGTGCGTTTTCCCCTTCCCCCCCTCCTCCCCCTCCCCCACCATACTATGGATTCTTAGGTTACTGGCACGACCGAATAATAAAAAGTTGATAAGACAGCAGCTGGATATATAATGATAGCTAAACATTTTCATATCATCTCTCCAAAGCAGCAAATCATCAATCTAGTTGTATTAGCTATTCTCAGAAGCATTTAAATTTCCTTGCGTCAAGCTATAATCAATCTCAGGTTTTGTTTAAGAGGACTGTACGTGCGCATTATGGGCTAGTTAAACTAAGATGGAAAAACACTCAATTTTTTAGTCTACTTACCAGACATTAGTGAGGAAACGACTTACTCATTTGAAATGAAATAAAAAAAGTTTATATAATTCTTAAAAATCCGAAACTAGATTCTGTCATCTTTTATGGCCAGATATGCTTTTAGTTAATTTTTATTTTTCATTTCTAATTTTCCTGAATGGGGTTACAGATTCCCGTTAATTATGTAAATGTGTAAGTTATGAAAACTTCGGTAGATTTTTCAGAAGTACCAATACAGGAGAAGTTTGCCGTGTGTTTTAATACTGTTCTTAGTGAGCTTGCTTCGAATTATCCGAGTGTACGTGATATTATTATCTCTGCACAAATCGAATTGCTTATGGTCATTTCTGATGTAATTGTTGATATTTGTGATCAGATGCATCCACAATTCCAAACAAAATGTATGTGTTTGCTTTTTTCGTAGCCGATTGAATTACTTGGTATCAGTACATCTGTGGGTGGAAATTTGATATTGAAATAAAATTTGGAAAAATGTTGACTAAAGTTTGTTTTTAGTTGTTCTTTTTATTTATTTTTATTCTTGTTTTAATCTTTTTAATTCTCTTTTAACTCAGTTTTTTCTGTCTATACTTTTAGGCTACTTGATGCGAGTTGTTTGTTTAATGATTGGATTACTTCGGACATTTGGACGATATAGCAGTGATAAGGATCATCCACTGATTTCGGTTATTTATCCCGTACCATTCATGATCACCCAAATAACTGCTCACAATAATCAGATAGTTGGAAGTAATAGGTTTGTGACTTATTTTATTTCTACTAAATTCCTCTCAAAATATAAAGCTAAATTCGAGAAATATTGTTTAGAGTGGGGACTCTTCGGTTAACAACCGATTCCGAAAATTTCCTATGGAATGATGCTGCCAATACAGAAAAACAGGACCAGAAAGAACGTTTGCAGAAGATGTTCTCCAAACATGCTAGCAGCTTCGTGTTGCCTGTTTTCAGCGGCAGTCTTCCAAAATTCAAATTCGCAATTGCCGAATTGAATTCGTTCTCCAATATTGTGAGTTTAAATCTTTTAAATGATGTTGAGGTAATGTACTTTTTAATATTTACTGATTTTAAAGTGTACTCCTTAATTTTATCAAGTATCAAGTTACAGATGGAACGACTGTTAAGAAAGCCACTGTTTGATATCATGGACGGATATGCTACTGATGTATATATGGTAAATAAATTTTCGTTTTCTTCTACTCAACTTGATAACCTACAGCTTATTGAACTGTAAATACAATTGGTGCAAAGTGAAGAATAGCAGTGTAGTAAATTAAAATGTTTTAATATTTTCTTTATATTGTAATTTCTTGTCATTTTCAAACTGAAAATAGAAACCATGTTCAGGCTGGACAGATCAAACGTTTCCCATATAAAACAGTGTCGGAATGTCTTTCATTGGTTTTTGTTACGGCCATTAGAGATGCTTATGCGCCGTATGATATGCTAAAACTCGAAAAATCATTGGCTCAAAAATCTGCGCGGAAGGTAAAGCTATCATTTCCGTTCAAATAAATTCATATTTCTGGGGTGCTTCGTATTGGATTAACAACTGCAATTATGTAAATTTCATCCTTTTCAAATTTTAGAACTTTTGCACATTGTAATATTTACGATTTTGATTGCTTACAGTTGCATCAGTTTACTTCAGGTGAAGACATTGGCTACAGAATTATATTCGAAGGGAGAAAATTTTCTGAATGCACAGAAATTAAACGAGGATGAACGAACATTACATTGTCCACTGTTGATTAATCGAGTTAAAATGAACGTTCTTTGCAGCTCAGTTTGTCTTGAACTTATGGTTTGGGGTACATGCGATGAAATTGGTATTTATTTTCACTTTGAGTAATGAATTTCTACTCTGTCCTCTATAGGTCAGCTCCTCCCACGAAATGTAACTTGATTATTCACTGCGATGCAGAAATAGCATGTGCTAGGCAGTTCTTGAACAACGGGATGTACTTATTACTTATTCACAGAAACTGTATGTTATTTTCAAGCATACTGCATGTTATCAGCTAGACTCAGGAAGCGTCTACACTAGCAAAAACCTAAAAACCTAATCACTGTATATGTTAAATAAAATAGATGAATTGAAAGAGATGTCTGAAGGTCAGTTCAAACGAAGTGCTTTGATTAACGTCTTTATTTATATGAATTATTCATTAAAGTTGTATGTGGTCACAGATACTGAGACTTTTTGGGAACTTTTTTTGTAAAACTTTCATTTCATCTCAGCATAGGTAATAAGAATGAGTTGCATAATCTGTTGGTTAAACTATGCTCATTTTATGAGATGTGGACATAATCTCATAAATTAATATTGAAGTCCTTTGGATTATATAGCAGTATGATATAAACTTTCTGAACTTGTCAGGAAAATGAAATTTATGTAATTTACAGATGCGGAATCACTTCATGCTACAATAGCTGATCGTCTTTGGCATGTTCACGGACATCGTCACGCATCATCCAAAATATCTCTAATAATAATGGCTCTGGAAGCACTTGGCTCACTTGCTGTTAAATTCCCAACAATTGCTGCAACACTGGCGATTAACAGTCTTAGCCAGTTCTTGGTTGAACCTTCACCTGTTTTCTCGAAATTGGCTGTAGACCTCGGTGTAAGTTTTCTTGCGTATTTTTACTGCTAACCTGGTTAGTACCAAACTTCTTTTCTTTATGGATAAAAATGAAAAGTTCAACATTGCAGTATATAATGGAACGTTACAGCAGTAGTGAACATTTAGAATGTAATTTTTTGCGATATTTTGATTTTGTTGCAGGTTATAGAAAAGCGTGTTTTCAGTGAGGGAGATCGGAAAGATGGAGAAATGATGAAAAAGAAGCTAACTTTCGAAAGTATAAGGAAAGTGGCAATAAACTCTCTTTGCAGGTATCTATTTAAAATATCTGGTTGTTAAAAAAATGCCATGAATGAAATAATTCAATTTTCAGGGCACTAAGATCTGCCATGATAGTCGATAATTCATCTGTACAAGCCTGCCTAACAAATATCTCCTCCAAACTGTTCCTTATTGCGAACAAAGGCTCAAATTAGTATGATTAATGCTCATTCAATTCAAGATTTCCATTTCCATTTCAGACCATCAGTTCTCCTGATCCGGTTAAATTTCGCTCGGTTTTTAGTCTTATCTTTATAGTTTAACTCCTTATCAACGACTTTATGTCAGCTAGTGTTTCATTAAAAACAAACTTGAAGCTATTACATTTAGTGGCTCGGCTCTCGCTTTGGAAAATGCGATACGCATTGTTGGCGGTATTGGTGCTGCTTTGGTTGATGTGGAAAATGTTCCGCAACTTGCTTTTAGTGTATTTTTTGCTTATTATCTGTTGATATTTTAACAAAGTTTTGTTATTGTAAGTGACCTGCCGAAACTTCTTTTCCTTTTCAGTCAAAAGAACATCAGTGGTTGAAATTCAAGAAGCGTGTGTTTTAATTTACATAATGTTTGTCAGCTGATAATGGATTTATTTTAAATAACAGGAATAATTCCATGTCACTAGAATGATTATACATTTGAGGTTGTGCGCCTATCCAGAACATAATCATTTATCCGTATTTGAAGGAAGCAGAAGTTAATTCTGTGTTGATTTTTAAATATTATTCAAAACCTATAAGCTTTGCTGTGTTTTTTCTCAAGTGCATTTCCTTATTACTGTGCAGAGATGTATGAAGGTTTTTCAAAACATGCTTTAAGCGAATATGTGAAACTTATTACTTTAACTTTGCAACAGCTGCTGTTTCCGGATGAGACTGATGAACAATTACATGTTTTTTCAGGTTTTTCAACAAGCTTTTACGGAAACATCTACGAATCATGATGTCATTGTAGCAGAATTGGCTAATATGTGGATAGCTGGCGCGGTATGCTTATTTATTATTGCTTATCCAGTTTCTTCCAAAATAACATTTTGGATGAATGATAGATTATTGTTCCATTTCAGCGTGACATACATGATCTGATTTGGTTACTTTTCACGAAAATAACGATTGAGTCAAGTAGTCGAGCTTATGATGCTGATACTACTGATGGTGTGGAACATCGTTATGCGTAAGTTTAAGATTCGATGATATTTGGTGTTGCATAAAAATATAGACGTATTTAAGATATCTGTCCTTGGCAGTTGACAATGCGATGGCTAAGATGGCAGAGAATGTGAATGATAATGAAGACAAAATGACACTACTGTATCGTTTTTTGGAACTTTTTGTGCAGCTGGGACATGAAGGAAGGAAAGCCGGTGAAAAATTGGCAAGGATCATGAAGGTAATCAGTTTTTACAAAATCACGTCAAGTTTTTTGTCAGATGGCCCGTGACAATCAAATATTCGGGAATTTAAAAGCGTCAAGTTGTGTACGTTTCAATCAGTAATTACTCATTTCTTCAGAACTTTTTTTTGATGCTAGCTTTTTTTTTCTTTTTTGGAAGTTATTTGAGGTACCAAAAGTCGTTATCAATCCTTTGAGTTGGTTGTTTCGTCAGTGACTATAATTTTTGTCTTTTGAGGATAAGTTTGTGCTGAAGGTATTGCTTCAATCATTTCCAGCTTTCAACTGGTGCTGGGAACTTAGGTGTTTTGATTCCGAAGATTGCTTCTCTACTACGCAGGTCTGCGACAATAAAGAACCCATCAGTTCGGCTGCGAAATTTGTTCCGCGACTTTTGGTTCTGCTGTACAGTACTCGGATTTAATGTCGCCCAGATAGGTTTGTTATAAAAATACAAATAATATAAACTTCTATTAAATTTTCCATTAGTGAGTAAGCTTAAAACATTGGAAAAAAGAAAACAAAACAGGTACTGCACTAATCCACTCGTACTTTACTGTGTGATTCACATTTCTGATCTAGTTGAGGAAGAGACTTGAGTTATGTGTTATTCGTCCGCAGAAATACATGTAGGATCAAACTTAGGTCTTTGGCCAGAAGAGTGGTTTGATGCTGCTT
>NW_018108492.1:68561-74185 GCF_000183805.2 Loa loa
AGTGTAGACTTAATGTTGTTTGTGTTGAGTGTTTTATTTCATGCTACAGCATGAAATAAAGATATGTCACTCATCAAGGTGATATATGGGCTGAGTAATGAAGAACATATGTTCTCTGCTGTTAAATTGAAATGGAAAATCGATTAGTCAAGTCACATAGAGTGGTAGCCGTGATCTTCCATTTGTATGAACATAGCTACAATCAATAAGAATGTTATTGCTCACTACCATATATTGGTTGATTCCGTATCTCACAACTGGGGACATTGCTGATGGAGAGAACAAACCATTCTTACTGAATGTGAAAACTTTGAAGGACATGAAAATTATTCAAAAACATATACACTTCTTAGATTTTCAGGCAGAATTGCAGGAAATCAGGGTAACTATTTTGTCAGAAATTTCTCCTTCTCCCGAGGTAACAGCGGTTGTCAATAAATTGGAATTTAACCATTGTATTTACCTTTTATCTGTATTCCGCATGGAGCTCATGCGTGCGCTAAATTCTACAGAACCGGGAGCAGTCCATTCAATATTTCAGTATCTCGAAGACAAGTAATTCTGCTGATATTTCACCATACGTTATAGTGCCTTCTGGCATAGTAGTCACTTGAATTGGTCTGCTTGAAATTGACTAGATTAATTAGTTAATTTAATGCATAACATTAGTTGTTAGTTTGGTCATTTTATCAGGCCATATTGACAAAGTTAAAATGAAATCTGGCATGAACAAGCATGGCGTGATACATGTTTTTTTTTGAGATCTATAAGAAAAGACAAGGATGGGATCTGGACATGTCTTCTTGCGGCAGCGAAAACCATCTTCAGTAAATATTTGAAAGTCGCTAGTGAACGGAATTTAGATTCGGCTCACGAAAGCCAGCTTGAATTACATGCTCAATTTCTGCTTATCATGTTCAATCATCATCTGAAGGAGGTAAGGGCAGAAATTTTCTTTTTCAGGAGGTTGCAATTTGATGAATGCTTATTCTATTCGGAGTATTGCAGGTGAGGAAATGCGCGGATACTTGCCTTACCAATTTAATTGGCAACTTTCCGCATTTGCTTTGGAATGGCAATGTAATTAATGTTGCACTACAACTTCTGGAAGCACTTTCAAACAATCTCGAAAATGACGCCGATTGCAAAATAATGACTTTGTCTTTTCCATCTCTGCAGCGAACTATACAGCTTCAGGTGTTTTGTCAGTAACGTATATTATTCCTTATTCCAGAAAACCAAAATTTTTACGTACATTCTTGCAACAAATTTGTACTGCTTCATGTTTTTTTGTTTTTCAAGTTTCTATTGTGTTTTCTATATGAAACCTAAATGTAACTTAAGGATACTCTGGAAAGAAGAAAATTAGTGGTACAAGACTTCTCTTTGCGCTGTGAACAAATTCTTCAGGAGGCAATCAAATGGGCACCAGGTAGTACTCGAAGCTATTTCGTTGTAAGTTTGCAGTGATATTTTGTATGTTTTTGTATTTACTACCGATCTGGATGTCTTATTTATTGGTAATTAAATCCCAGGGCCACAAAGTTGTTTGCTGAAAAATATCACGTTTACCTAGGAACCACATCAGAAAATTGTGCCGTTTAATTATGAAACATTGTTGACTTTTGCAAATTTATTTTGAGGACCAGAAATGATTGTTCTCTTTTAAGAAATATATTACGAGCATTAATCCTGGCTGTTCTGGCAATTTTCGTTTGACAGTAGAAGCTATAATGAAAAGTCTAAACGATGCATCTGGCTGTACAAATGATACCAGCTCATCACTTTACCTTTCTGCTCTACATTTAAGATCTTTGTATCTTGGCAAGGTGAAATTTTACACTTCTAGGTTTTTATTGTTTTCAGTTCAGTATATCGTTCTTTTTGAGGAAATTTTTGTTTGTCAGTTTAGGTGAAAGGCATGATAGAAACGTCCAAAACTGAAGAGGAAATCAAACCTCAAGAACAGCTTGCTGATTTATTTGAGCAACAACTGGAAAGAGCTTGTGCAAATGGATGTGACAAAGAGATATCCGAGTCCATATTGAGATTAGCAGCTCTTTTCATTTTAATGAAAGAAGTGTCTAATCAAAGTAATCATTTCACTTATAGTAATAAACGAATCTACACAATAAGATATTATTTCTAGTAACCTTTTTGTTTCTAGCAAGCTCATGCTTTTTTATTCACTTACTAGTTGATGAATTTATTTTTCGATACTTCATTCTTCATCTTTTGCTCTTAGGAATATAAAGATGCTCATATATAGAAACTGTTTTTTTCACTAGATGTTTCTTCTTCCAGTACAAAATCAAATGGGTTTTTTTTTTCATATTTAGCTTAACTGCTAAAACAAGTTTTTATGCTCTTCCTCATGCTTTTTATTCAGTGTACGTAATATTCGTAAATACTAGGACAACTTGTTTTGTTCTTGTACTTTCAAAAAAAAAAAATTTAGCAGAACTGGATAGCCGCTTGTTACATATCCTTGTTTTTGTGCCACTCAAGAGCTTTACTGCTCCAACAATGCGTCTCTGCATAATTGTATGGAACTGGATTCTTGTTGCTCGAGAAAATATCCAACTTCAAGTAAGACGATCTTATTTCAAACGTGAAAAACTTTGTTGTATTGTTCTTAAACAAAGTGTTAACGAAACTTGAATTCAGTTCCTTCGAGAAATGGCGGCATGTTGGACAATTGCCGCACAAGATCATCTAGGTGTCTTCCAACGTGACCCCGAAGTTGTTTCTCCTTTGAGCTTACATTACTGCTCAGGCCCGAAGAGACCGGATATTGTTCCGCACAGTATATGGATTTACGTATGCTGTTTTCTGAAATATATGTATATATTTAATTAATAGCTTCCTGTGAGAAGTTGAAGGTCTTGTGAAATTAATAATCAAAGATTTACGATAAATGAAGTCGGGTAAAGATGTATATGAATATATTGGTTCCCTGCATTTCAAAGCGCTATCTTGCAAAAAAGGAATTTTGGAACTTTTAGTTTTTGGTAGAAAGAGTGGATATTGCCAAATATTCAAGCAGAGAACAGTTAGACATTTTGGAACTGATGTTTGTTCAAACACTTCCACTGAACGTGGGTCGCCTAAAAGTAGATGTTAATTCACCATTATGTATTTCTTCCGATTCGAGTCTTTATAAAGTCGATTTAGCGCATGGTTACTCCTTTTACTTTTTCTAATTTCTTAAAGTTATTTAAAATATGTAACTTTATAGATAAGGAAAATTAGGAACCTATGATATCAACTTTATGATCGAAACGTTATTATATCTTTGTGTTCTAGAAGAATTATACTCTGTTCCAGTTTGGATGTACCGTGTTTCAGTTTGGATTTTTTCCAGACCCTTTCTAAGCTGTTCGAATTTTTCTGTTTTCCAGTTACAATGACGAGAAATGTAGAGGCGATTGGACTACGATGTCATTTTCTTAACTGCGTTCTTTCCATGATACAGCATGATTCGATATCATTTCACATATCTAAAAATATTTTGCGACAACGTGTATATTGTGCAGTGTTGGATTACTTTGCGTATGTTGTTCTGTTTTACAACCATCTGAATTACCAATCTTAGAATTTTCTTAACAATAGCTTTTCTGTTTGTAGTGTTGCTGCTCAAACTCCGACACAGAATGCAGCACAGTTGAAAAATGATATACGTTTGCTGATTACATTTTGGAATACCCTTTTCTCAGATGTGAAATATATCAAGAAAGAAATATTTGCCAGCATTGGTAAGCGCCTTAAGTTGGATTTTCCTGTTTTGTCATTAATCACACCTGATGGGTATTTCAGACGCCGAACTCAACTTGGAATCTCTTCAGCAAATTTTTAATGATAACTACAAATCCGACTCGAAATACAAGTAAGTCTGGTGTGCTTTTGTGCTTAAAATTTTTATCTTCTAGTAATTCGGTACTTTTTTGCAAACCTACAAATATGGAACTATAATGTTATATTTAGTCGCGCTGATATGCAAACTCGTCATGCAATGACAACCAGCGCTTGTAATTGGGTAACACTTGTTGCTGCACAAGGTAGAGCTGGTTTACTGCAGAAGAATACACTCAATATCGGTTAGACTTTTTTTTTGAAAATTCGTATTTTGGTTAATCTGTGAAGTAATTAACATTTGTATTTAATAAGAAAGCATGAGTCCGGAGTTTTTTTTAAAATAATTTCTGAGTCATAAAGATTTGTATACGAACATAATGATTTTGATTAAGGAGAACGATGTCAATAGTATCTGTTAGAAAACTTCAATGACAACATTTTTTTTCCAAACAGTTCACAAATTTAAGCAAGTTTTTGCGGTTGCGTTGGCATTGTCATCATGTTAAGACTTGAGTAGAAGCTGAATGAACTGTGCTCTTTTTTAAACTGATTTTTTTTATTCCCAAAAGCTGTTAAAAAAATTAAGTATTTGATAGTGGAAAAATTTTTCAACAACAAGAACATCAAAATACCGAAAATGAATTTTTCCGAAAGGGAGGTACATGGAGTTTTTCCTGGAATTTTGAATGTCTAAGTCAAATATTCGTCTCAGTGCAACTTTAAAATCCTATATTTAGTCCGGAAATACCAGATGTGATTTTCCTCATCTTTATTCTAAAGTTATAATTTGGTGGGACTAGTGATAAAACTTGTACATTATTTTTTGAATTACCCCTTGTTTTCCAGATCCCAATCGATCCAATCCAAACAAACATGCAGAACAGCAGATGAAACTGTACAATCGCTATCGAAATTTAATCTTGATATTTGTCGTAAGCGTTTCAATCAGAAATTTTCGAATACTTTACCATACCTGTCTGTTTTATTTCCGTTAGGTCTTCAAGTAGATTTTCAGATAAATTAAATACTTCCAAGCAGTTTTTCAGGCGAATGAAATTGAACGCTTAAGTGCATGGTTAAATCCGTTGGGTGAAGCTCTGGGTTTGGAGGATGCAAGCATTGAACAGTGGCGAAAATCAACATTCCCTGATGCGAGAACAGAGGCTAAACTTCTCCGGGAAAATGTCAGAATTGCTTGGCAAATTTGCCCCGATTTGGCGGTGCATATGCCATCAAGGCAAGTAATGTAACGAAATGATATTGTTTTTCTAAAACTGTGTTTCGAATTATTTTTATCTAAAGAATGCGGTACAATCTCTTTAACTGTTCTCTAGATTTCGTTCTTGCTGTGCTTGTCAGATGGCTGTCCAAGAGCTGCTTGTGAACTCGCCGGAATTAGTGACCGATGTGCCCGAAGCTCTTACTTTGATGCTGGGAGAAGGAAAGATTCTTGAAGAAAAAGTGGAGGTAAATTTGTATTTTAGAGAAATTCACCGATGAAGAAATCAGGATAATTCACATATTTTTTTGTTGAAAAAAGGTCTGACGTATTCGCTAGTAGTAGCTAGTGAAATAAAAATTTCCAACTATAAAGGCATGAGTGACAATTAATTGTGTGAACAGGATTCAGGTAAGCAAAGCTGATAAATAGTTGTATGGTATTTTTTATAGTTATAACCGTCGTTGCAGTATGCTTTCATTTTCATTACATATGTCCCAACTAGTTTTAATGCTATATATATATATATATATATATATATATATATATA
>NW_018108492.1:74301-79271 GCF_000183805.2 Loa loa
TATATATATATATATATATATATATATATATATATATATATATATATATATAAGGAGAGATAAATCTTTAGACATTTACATATAGTTTAATCGAAATCTCAGTCGTTTACTACCCACTTTTTAATCATTGTAAGAGTAGAAATGGATAGAAGTAATTTTTTTCTTTAGTTTCCAGTTTCAAAATGCTGATATTTTTAACAGGACTTGAAAACGTTAAGTCACATTTTAACATGGGCAGTATGTGATCCAGTGATGGCTTTATCATTGCTCGGTCCGCGTCAATACCCAACGCATCCCATTACAGTGCAGTATGCTGTACGTGTATTGAGGTCATACCCACCAGATGTGCTTTTGCTGTATATTCCGCAACTTGTTCAAGCTTTACGGCATGATACGGTATATTTCATCAAGGAAGTTCTGAAGACTTTGAAACTAATCAGATTCATAATTTTCAGCATTTCCCTTTCAATTTTAATTTCAATCGTTTCAATTTTTAACATAGCACAAATAGTTTCTAGATGGGTTATGTTGCTGAGCTAATTATGTGGTTGGCTGGTCATTCACAACTTTTGGCTCATCAGTTGCTGTGGAACATGCAGGCAAATATGTATAGGGACGAAGATTCAAAGGAAAAGGATCCCGATTTGCATGGACCTTTAAGCGAATTGATCAACAAGGCATAGTTCCTTAGATTTTTACTTGTTCTTGTTTATATTTTAGTTATACTATTTTCAGATTTTCTTATTTAGATAATATCAAACATGGAAGGTGCTGCACGAAAATTTTACAATAACGAATTTGACTTATTCAAGCAAATCACTGATGTATCAGGAAAAATTAGGCCATTTCCAAAGGGCGAAGCTAGAAAAAAGGCTTGTCTAGCTGCCCTCGCTGAGATACATCTAAAAACGGTGGCTTATCTGCCATCTAATCCGGAAGCAATAATTTTGGATATAGACTACAAAAGCGGGACTCCAATGCAAAGGTAGGATTGCACGTCGTTTGTGAATGAAAAGTGCTTTTAAAAATTTCGAGAAATTTCCATAACTATTTTTAGTGCCGCTAAGGCGCCGTTTTTGGTGCGATTCAAGGTCCTTCGTTGTGGTATTCAGAAATTGGAACGATTAGGAATCGCTGCACATCAACGTGAACACATTCCGGAAGCAGATGTTCAATTTCTTTCAAGAACAGAACATAGTCTTGTTTGCTGGCAAGCAGCCATTTTTAAAGTTGGCATTTTTGTCTTTCAGAAATTTATTTACTATGTGATTAGTCTTTTTTTTTTTCAACTATGACAAGTGACATAAATAAAATTCACTATTCTGTCACTTATTTTATTAGAATTATAAATGATCTTTGAATATGTGTATGTTTTACCTCAGGTTGGTGACGATGTACGTCAAGATATGTTGGCGTTGCAACTGATGAGACTGATGCGTAACATTTTTAATTCTGTGGACTTGGACATTCGTTTATTTCCGTATAGAGTGGTAGCTACTGGGCCTGGCTGTGGGGTTATTGAATGTGTTCCAAATTCGAAATCGAGAGATCAGTTGGGACGACAGACTGATTTTGGTTAGTTATGTCCTTTTTTTTCAAATTGCTGGTGTATGTTCAAGAAGTTCTTTCTCTCAGAGTTTTAAAATTGGGTTACAGGACTGTATGAATACTTTCTGACGACATATGGTGACGAAAACACTGAAACATTGCAACTTGCAAAACGAAATTTCATTCGGAGCATGGCAGCATATAGTGTATTTAGTTTCTTGCTACAAATCAAAGACCGACATAATGGGAATATTATGATTGATAGTGATGGCCATATTGTTCATATTGGTTGGCCATTTTTTTTTGTTTTTGAATTTTTTTTTGTAATTGAAAGATTTATATCTTTATTTTCATTTGATTTTTCTATCCTCAAAAATAGTTTTTAGATTTTGGCTTTATGTTTGAGAGCAGTCCGGGAGGAAATCTTGGGTTTGAGCCAGACTTTAAACTCTCGCAAGAAATGGTAGCAATTATGGGTGGCAAAATGGAAGCACCAAGCTTTCGATTATTCGCTTCACTTTGTGTCCAGGCATATCTGGCTGTTCGGCCGTACTATAAAGTGCGTAATCCTCATCATTATTTATAATTATTTCGAAGAATGTTTTGCATACTAAATCTGAATTAACAGCAAGAATTTAATCACGAAACTTGCAAGTTTATGATGTGGAAATTGCAGGCATTTATTGCTTTAGTATCACTGATGCTGGACACACACCTTCCTTGCTTTCGTGGTAAAACAATACAGCAGTTCCGAGATCGCTTTGCACCACAGCTATCCGATCGTGATGCAGCAAAGTATATGATGAGTATAATACGAAATTGTTTCCTGAATGTACGAAGCAAAATGTACGATCAACTACAATACATACAGAATGAAATACCATATTAATTTATTGATGGTTGTTGAAAGTTTTGTATATATCAATAAAATTTCTATCTGATGAAATACAAACCTTTTCAAAAATATTTTGCTGAGTTTTCTTATATCCAAATCATTCCATGTTAAATGAAATCACTTGTAACATAATGTGCAAAGTTGAAATGTAATATTAAAGTATCAGAAAAAAGAAAATTATTGGAAATAATTTGCAAATTTTATGCTCTTTGTTATCAGTTAGTGGCGCATTCATATGCTGGACATGTAGGGCGTTATCATCATATAAGAGGCTTATGATGTTAGTAGTTCACCCGTTCATCGTAGTGTGCTTGTTGGTTAGATGCTAATTAAACTTTAAATGTAGAAAAATTTCCTAAAGATTAGGAAAGAAATTTCAGCGCGAGAGACTGCAATTTTACATCGGCTCCATATTAATGTTATTCGTTTGCTCTACCTCTTCGGTATCATGAGGACGAGGTTGTTTTGATGGTATAGCTGTTGAGCACTGCTCCAATTAATAGAAATTATTGATTGCTCACGAATGGAAGACTGAAAGATCCGGAAGGATCCCATTTACAATAAGTATGAAAAAAGTAGAGACGGATTGACAAGGTTTGTATTCTAATTTTTTTTAAATCTGATTAGGGCTTATTTAATACTGGCATTGTGAGAGTGATCTGTGAGATTGGTGCGTAGTCATGTTTGGCATTCATCAAGAATTTGACCAGTTAAGTCTTTGGGCAATCCGAGGATAAACGATTTGAAGGTAGGGGTTGTTGAGGTTTAGTCAGCTTTGCATTTCATTACAATGTTCTGTATAAGCTGCTATTTGGAAGTGATGTAAAACTGCGAGACAGAGTGGACATATAAATAACGAAACTTACAATTACAGATGGATTTCGAGTAATCGAAGAAATAAGCGATGAACTCTAGCCAAGTGGTGCTTACTGAATATTATTGATGTCTGGTCGAAAGAATCAGAAACGCAGCTTTTGATTTTAGGATAAATTGAAATCAATAAAATGAGTAAATCATCTTTGCAGACAAATTCGATTTTCAGCACGTCCACCGTCTTCAATTTCGAACTGTTGGAGTTTTTACTCTTCAATATAAAATATCATAACGTATTATATATACATGACTGATTCTTCTTTTGAATGCATTATTCACTAGTACAGTTGTATGTTTCATTATTTCTTCCAGTAACCAACCGGAGCAGCTTTCTCCGGTTTGTGACCGACCGCACTAATTTTACTCAGTCTTCATCAATGTCATGTTATTTGATTTCATATTCCATGGGGTTGTAACTACGTAATTCTGCGAATTCTTTGATATACCGAAGATGCCAAAGTTCGCGCCGCACATGAAACGTTTCAAACTTTTTGTTCCTTCAACTAACTTCACAATCCTCCTCCAATTTCCTTCTTTATCTTCATTACCATCTCAATCACAATCTGAAAATATGAAATTGGCAAATACAGCGATGTCACTTCATCAGTTCAAGCGACCAACAATTAACTAGCTAATTTCGCAGCACAAAAATACTCAACCCTTAAACTCGTTTCTCTGTACCCATGAAATATTTTCTCATAGCCAGTTTCTGGAACTTAGCTTATATGGGCCTCTGCTTAAGCTTAGATCATCTTCATTCATATTCTTAACACTTATTAAAGAAACATTGCTCATATTTATAATAAATACACATTTTTCAGTATTCAGATAAACAATAGATTTGTCGATATCCGTTCACTGTGTTATACTGCTGTTCATTGTCTCGATAACAGTTCTTCAACTGCATTATGATAGAAACAGAAATACATTCTTCTTTACTTCCAGACTAGGTTAGTGTGGCGGGTAGTCCGTTCTTCTTTAGCGCGATTTCGTTCCTTTTTAGTTCGATTTTCTCTTGATATTAATATCGATGGGATACTTCACTTATCAATTGATATATCAAGGGATGCATTGAAAATTTGATTTTTGCGCACTCTGCTTACGCTTCTATACATCAGAACACATTATTACGGACATTTTCTTCCAGAAATTCTGGAAATTTCCTGCTTTTACTTCTCTGTACCCAGGATGCAGCCATGTTTGGACGAGAGTTTGACTTTCATCGAATGGGAACTGACTATCGCAATAACGAACGAAAACCTAAATTACTGGTAGTCGACCGGTTGATTAAGTCCCATTAATCAATCTGTGCATACTGCACATTCAATAAATAATCTTCAGCAATGGACGAAAACTTACTGGCAGGAAGGAGTAAACCTCCTAATATTAATAAAAGCTTAACTTTTGATGAGGATGAAAAAACCCCAAAAATTTCGCTCGAATGAAGTTAATTTTTTGTTCCTTTTTTTTTTTTATTTTTTTTAAAGAGTAAATGAGATAGAAAATTATTTGAGAGCAGCGCAAGGCAGGACAGAACAATTGGCCATTGCTGTGAAGTCTTCAGTCCACAGAATGGAATCATAAGCGCCTGTGAGTCAAGATTGATCACAAAGTTTGTCCAAGTAGCTGGGAACTCTATTCTTGCCAGCATCGA
>NW_018108493.1:0-2963 GCF_000183805.2 Loa loa
TAATAATAATAATAATATAATAATAATAATAATAATAATAATAATAATAATAATAATAATAATAATAATAATAATAATAATAATAATAATAATAATAATAATAATAATAATAATAATAATAATAATAATAATAATAATAATAATAATAATAATAATAATAATAATAATAATAATAAATAATAGTAATAATAATAGTAATTCATATTATGCTAAGTGGAAATTTCTTACATATAATTAATCACCTGAATATATTCAATATTGGTGATCGTTTTCATAATTATCTCCTCATTAATAGCTTTAGAATCGATCTTGCTATTATCCATATTATTGGTATTATTTGTATATGATCGTAAACGAACACCATAAAAATTACGTTCCAAATGAATATCAAAACCAGTAATTTTAGCAATTGGATAGGTAAGATTGGTTGATTCACTACGTTTTTTACCCGTTTTCTCTTTCCTATATTCCTCCAATAATGCACTCTAAAAAAAAAAAACAAAAACAAATAAATGATGAATTCCTAGTATTATTCTTTATCGATTAATTTCATATTTTGAAAAATAAAAATTTCAAAATTTAATTTTCATCCAGAATTTAAGCATTTAATATGTTAAATTATGTAGTGAAAAAATAGTATGGAAGAAAAAAAAAGGGAAGAAAAGATTATTAAAACAAACAAACAAACAATATTCTTAAAGAATTTGGTGAAAATTCCTGAAAGAAATATCCATTATATTATTTTTGTACAAATCAATCTATTCAATAATTAAATTAAAATAGATCATAAATAAAAGGGAATGAAATGTACGTGAAAATATTCGATGACAATATTTGTATCACATAAAAACCCGCATATTTCACCGTATACGAATTGTTCACCGGTTGAAGGCACCTGAACAGTGAAATTATCCATAAAATATCGATGTAATCGAACTGCTTCTTCCAAATACTTCAAACGATGCATGGAACCACCATCACGAGCTTGTAGCATTAATGTGGTAAGTGTTGGATCACCTGATATAAAACGGAGATAAATTAAAAATAAACTTCCAAATGTTATCATTGAATTATTTATCCGGATCATAGATCATATCCGGAACATTGCTAAAAGTTGTATTCCAGAAATTTGGGAATATTGGATTAATTAAGATTCAGAAGTTATATGATTAAGCTTGATCATATCCGATCAAAATTTGAATTTTTGAATTGAAGAAAGGAAGGATTGGAAAATCTTTTCAAGTACTATACAATCTTATCAATTTATCATAACATCAATTATATGACAATTTTTACTAAAAGAAATACCTTTCAAAGATAATCTATCAATCATTTAACCCTAAACAATCCAATATTTAATGCCACTAAAATCAATTCAAATTCATTAAATTTCAATTTTAAAATCTCAACAAGTTTCAACTTCATTCTTCCCTTCCCCTTCTTTTTTTTTAAATTAATGAAAAAACTAACCAAATGAATTAGTGAATTCTCGTAGTAAATTTGCTTCACGTCTTGATGGTGATGTTGTCGGGGTATAACCATCACGAACTCGATCTTCCAATTTAAGATAATAAATTCCAAATGACATAATTGACATGATGATAGCAGCAATGACATATGCAAGTGGATATGAACCAATACTAAAACCAATCAAGCGGAAAACCCTTCGTAAAGTTATCTGTTGACAAAATGCTAATAGTTTGGATGCTTTTGCACCTGAAATATTTAATTTATTTTAAAATTTTAACATATCCAATAATATTTTCGTAATGAATTAATTAATTAAAAGTATCATTGCTTCATTCATTATGTAACATATAAATGTTTCAAATTAATTAATCAATATTTTATTTCCTAAAAATTTCCAAATTTTTTTTTTTTGGAATTCAATTTAAAATTCTATGATATATTTTACAATACTATGCTATATAATCTTACAAATCAAAATAACTTATTTCAAAATGTTTCAATCTTCGATAGAAGTGTAATTTGAGAATTTTAAAAATCTAAAATAATAAATTGTATAACATACAATTCAAAATAATTATTATATTATATCATCTAAGATATTTTTTTAAGATTAAAATGTAATGATAAGATGATAATCATACAAGATATTTCTTTAAAATTGAAATATAATGATAAGATGATAATATCATCTTACTATAATAATCTTCCAATAATTTTCATCTAATATTAAAATAAACAATAACTAACGATTATTTGCGCTCGTTGAACTGATACTAAGTGGTAACTCTTCCTGCATTTCACAACATTCATTATCATTAGTATTTTCAATCAAATCAATCTTGAAATTAGAACGTAATTGTTGGCTGGTTGATGCAATTTTTGTAAGTAACGTTGACATCGATACTGTATTGAATTGAATGGATAATATAGGAATTTCTAAAGCATTATGCCTCTAAAAATTACTTTTTTTTTTTTATGAAAGAATTATTGATAATCACATAAATAAAACGTATATATCAATAGATTTTACATAAAATAATCGTTGATAAATGGCAATAAATATTTAAATGATTTATTAAACTGATTGGGAAAGGTGATTGGTTGGGAAAGGTGATTGATTGGGAAAGGTGATTGGTGATTGGTTAGGAAAGAGTTATCCTTAGTTTAGTGTTAAGGTAATCCGGCTTGATATGATTGAAAAGCAATGATAAAGTATCGGTATACCAGGTAAGATTATAAACAGAACTAATTCCATCCGTTTTATAGTTGTATTGGACAAGAAAGAATTTCCACTTTTAGAGTTATTTAAAGGATTATACATTGATAAATAATACATAGAGAAAGAATAGATATGATGATAGATTAGAAATATGAGGTTAAATTATTACAATGATCACCGTAATCATGATGATTTAGACAGTAAGATGATAAGGAATGAATGATGGAGTTTTGAGCATTACTGTAAATATGATAATTTTGGACTGTGAGATATT
>NW_018108493.1:3819-6221 GCF_000183805.2 Loa loa
ATTACTGTTTATATCGAATACTCATGAGTAATATTGAAACTGATTCAAGAATATTCCCGGAAATTGACACAGTACTGTTTATATCGAATACTCATGAATAATATCAAAATTGATTCAGGAATATTTCCGGAAGATGAGACATTACTGTTTATATTGAATACTTTATTTGTCAGTTAACAAAATAAAAAGTCTAAGAGAATGTCAAGAACATATTATTCACGTACATTCATACATTCATTCCAGTTGTAATTTTACAAACATTCTGTCAATTTTAGGGGTTGAAATTAGAAATGAAAATCAAATAGAGAGGGAAAGAGGGAGAGAGAGAGAGAGAGAGAGAGAGAGCGGATTTCAGAAAATGAAGCATAAATAAGAAATGGAGGACAATTTAAAAAAGTGAATTTCGATCGATTCTAATCTTTCATTTCATATTTTATATAAATCCTTATCCTTTCCTCTTTTCTTCATTTTTATTAATTAATTATTGTTTTGATGGATAAGAAAATTGAAATATCGTTTTGAAATTGAAACTTGAAAACTTTCCTTTTGACTTGAATAAAAAAAGGATTGAATGGAGGAAGTGATGAAACAATGAGAGAGAGAGAAGAGAGAGAGAGAGAGAGAGAGGTAAAGATGAAAAGAAATGAAGGAGAAATTCACTGCTCGATGACACTTCCATCCAGTGAATATTGCAGACAAAAATTTCGGAATCCCTCGAAATTGGTCATTGGTCATTTTTTCATTTCTTATCTTAATGTTTCACATTTATCATTTATCTGGCTTGCTTTAATCACAATAGATCAATACTATTCTGGCTTGGTTTAATCACAATGGCCCAGTACTATTTGGCTATCATTAACTTATTACCTGTACAGTTTCATTACATAATTATTATCTCGTGCTATTTAATTACTATTACATACCTGTTCATGTAGTAATACTTTTTTTCGAGTCACATTTATACTTCTTATTCTTTCATCATTACTTATGCCATCATCCATTCAACTATTAAAGATTACTTGAAAATTTAATGACTAAATTACTTTTATTGAAGTTCATTGGAATTATAAATTTTACAAAAAGAATTGATTTTAATTATAAATTCAAAAAAAAATAATAATAATAATTGATTCTTTCAATCTATTTATCCATCCTTTTGGCATGATTTAACTTTGAACTTTTTCAAATTTTAGTTTTAAATACTTTTGAAAATATTATCGTTAACAGTTGAAAAGTAAAATATTTGCAGCAAAAAAGAATTCACATTTTGTTTCAATAAATGATTGTTAGAAGAGAATTGAAAAACTTTTTCTGGAATTTAAAATTGCAAATACTTTGCAGAGCTTAAAAGTTAAGCCAAAATGGTGCTATTTATCCTTTCCTTTTCTCAATCCTTTGATAAATAAGCCAACAATAAATAAATAGGTCATCCGTTAAATTTGAAACAAAAATTATTTCCGGAATTTAAACAACACTGAATCAAATGAAAAGAGTAGTATGAAAAAATCGGTATAAAACCATTTTGAACAGCTAATTCGACCTTCATTTACCTTATTAGAGAAGAGCAAAATAAGCTTTAAAGTGAAAACAAACGAATGGTTTTATTGTTTGCTTTAGCATTGAAAGTTAATAAAAGTAAACAAATGAAGAAGTCAACTATTCCTTTACCTTCTCCGCACCTATCAATTCAATGGTATGTTTTAAACGAAGAAATTTGGAGAACTTTTACTACTTAGAAACAAATGCATGGCATCAATAATGATGGAATGGCAATGAACGATGAACAAACCATCAGATGAAGAAAAAAAAAAAAAAACTTCATTTCACCGCTGTCATCCCTAACAACCCTTTCAAATCTTTCTTTTTCCGCATTTTAAAGTTCCGTAAAATGCTTAATGAATTAATGAATATATTATAAAACCACTATTTATTAACATTGGATAATTTAGAAATTG
The DNA here is from genome assembly GCF_000183805.2 of Loa loa. Classification (NCBI taxonomy): domain Eukaryota; kingdom Metazoa; phylum Nematoda; class Chromadorea; order Rhabditida; family Onchocercidae; genus Loa; species Loa loa. The sequence continues at coordinate 5,775 of NW_018108493.1, forward strand.
AACTTATTCGAAACCGGAAAGATATTCCGAAAACTTTGGATCATAAATTTTGATATTTGATTATACATAGCGTAGAAATTAAGGAACTTTTGTCGGATTACCAAAATTAAAGTTACGTTCAAATAGAAACTTCCATATTATCTATCAGATATTTAAGTAATGCTAACAATAAAGGGAATATCATAATAGATATCTCAAGTTCTTATTCGTTGATTCCACAATAGATTACTACCAAATAGGTAATCATATCTTGATGATAATCTCGATGAAACATAATCAAATGGGTGATCATATCTTGATGATAATCTCATCAAATGGGTAATCATATCTTGATGATAATCTCGATGAAACATAATCAAAATGGGTAATCATATCTTGATGATAATCTCGATGAAACATAATCAAATGGGTAATCATATCTTGCTGATAATCTCATCAAACAGGTAA
>NW_018108493.1:6888-8527 GCF_000183805.2 Loa loa
TATCTTGATGATAATCTCGATGAAACATAATCAAATGGGTGATCATATCTTGATGATAATCTCATCAAATGGGTAATCATATCTTGATGATAATCTCGATGAAACATAATCAAATGGGTAATCATATCTTGATGATAATCTCGATGAAACATAATCAAATGGGTAATCATATCTTGCTGATAATCTCATCAAATAGGTAATCATATCTTGATGATAATCTCGATGAAACATAATCAAATCATCTCCTCTAATCCTAAATATGAATATATGGAAAAAAAAAAAATTACTACACAATTTTTACGATTAGTCAGGATAAAACGGTATCCTCTTCCTATATCCATCCGTTGAACAGAATATCTTCCCAGCAATATCCTCTTTCATGCTCAACCGATGGATGAATTCTTATATCGTAATTATTACGCAAATCAATCAATAAATTATTGAATGGAATGATAAGGAATTTGTTAGTTGATCATGTTATTACTTGTTTATTTGTATAACTCATTTATTATTGCTTATCAATTTATTGCTTAACTTTCTTTTTTTTTTTTATTGCTATTATTAACTAGTAATATTGGATTGAATAAACAATATTACCATACCAATATTTACAATATTACATATATTTTTGATAACGAAGTCAACAAATTAGCTTTTTCCACAATTCTTGGTTATAATTAATTAAATATAATTAATATAATACAATTAATATAATATAAATTAATTAAATATAATTAATAAAGAATCATCAGGGTTTGATGAAAATTGATATATTTTGAAAATTTGATAATTTAATAATTTGATAAGGAAAAGTTAAATTATAAACGCATGCAAACTAATGAAAATTAGGCAATTCTATGGTAATGAATGGTGGTACTAAATAAACTTTAAGGTACAACTAAATATGCTTAAAAATTTTAATCTAAAACTAATTAATTAATTTTATTTCAAAATTTTGGAGAACCAACTATTTGATTATTAAATTAATTAAAAGCCAAAGAAAGGAGATGGGAAGAAAATTTGTGATTATTTATAAAATGTACAAAGTTCTTCTCAATCGGTGATACATTATTTTTTTTTTTATTTTTTCTTACAGATATTTTTTAGTAATATTTCCAGGAAATGTGAGAAATCAATTTATTGAAGAGAAATGAAAAATGAAGGGAAAAAATCTTAAGAAGAAAATTACTTTCTTTTATTTCTTAATTTTCAGCAAATATTTTTGCAATCAAAAAATTTCTCATTAAAAATGGAAAGGAAAATTAATGTTGTTGATCATAAGATAACGATAGCATATGACTGTCATTGATATGATGATAAAAATATTATTATCACAATCAGGTAGGCAAGGTAGGAATGAAGAAGTGATAATAGTAATAAAATAATAGTAGTAGCAGTAATGGTAAGTAGACATAACATCTCAAATGATAATATAGAAAGGAGGGAAGGAAAGGAAACCGGTATTTGTTACTGATGTCATTGATTTTGAGAAAAAAGAAAAAAAATCATTTAAATCGATACAATGGAAAAAACTTAGTAAATAAACAAATAGGAAATAGAAAGAAATTTTAATCGGAATTATAAACCTAACATAAATTAGGAAATAGAAAGAAATTTTAATCGGAATTATAAACCTAAC
>NW_018108493.1:9175-10603 GCF_000183805.2 Loa loa
AGGAAATAGAAAGAAATTTTAATCGGAATTATAAACCTAACATAAATTAGGAAATAGAAAGAAATTTTAATCGGAATTATAAACCTAACATAAATCCATGTATATTGTATTACATTAATTTTATGAATCCATCATTGAAGTATGGTACTTTAAAGATGACTGAATTATTGAAATAAATTCGTAGTTACTCTCAAATTTCATAGTTATCATTAAATATGATATAATCATGGGAATACATTCTGATAATCTCTTTTTTTCCCCCCCAGTAGTTATTCCTGATAATATAACAAGACAAAAAAAACTTCCGGTATAACCTGAAACTGAATATTATCAGGTAAATTATAACTTTCCAATGATTCCTATACTTCGTCCTTTATATGATAACAAGAGAAAGTTAAAAAGCATAAAGAAATACGCATGCAATAGATTCATTTCATTGAATGTATGATTAAAATTCACATCCATAGCAACAAGAAATGAAATTTATAAAATTGTTCATTATCATTTGTGAAATAAATCATTTGTAATTCTTTTCAAATGAATTAAATTAAATCATCCAATCCAAATATTATTCGCATCCAAAAATAATGCTTAATATTAATTTGTAAATTATTCGGAATGATTATGCCATCCCTCCAATAGGTGTGTCACTTTTGTGATAACTCTTTTTTAAATTATTATCAATTTAATTATAAAATAATTTTGAAATGATAAAATAAAATGATCAAAAATAAACAAAGAAATGTTATAAAAATTGTGATCAATAATTGCAAAAATAACAAAAATCAAAGATCGATTCAATTTCAAAATTGTATTTCAAATTTCAAATTAATCAATAATTTTATGTACAGTTAAAAAAAAAAAAAATTAGAGGAAACAAATCATTCACCATTCTAAAACTAGTACCAATATCATTTGCATTGAGCATGAAAGAGTGTGTGTGTGTGTGTGTGTGTGATACATCGATGATTATATATATACATTGACAATCGCGCCAATAGCTCAAACAGACCACAAAGATGACCAAAATGAATGAAGGAGGAAATGGGACAAATAAAAAAAAAAATTTTTTTTCATATATTTCAATTTTTAACCATTTAAATTCAATTATTTAATGATATGAAATGAATGAAAATGATGGGATGATTCATAAACTTGATCAATCAATAATCAATACCTGATCAATATCAACAATAATCAATAATAGAAATTACATTCAAAAAGTTTTACTAGATATATAAATGATAATAATAATGAATTAATGAATATATGAAATAGCAACAAAAATATTGCATTAGCCAATTTAAAATTTATTGAAATTAATAGATGAAAATATTATTTTTGAAAGATTCAAAACAATTTTTTTCGCTTTTTTTTTCTTTTTTTCTGGAAAAATTTTTTTGTGTTGACAAAATGACTTTCTTTTTC
>NW_018108493.1:11711-13219 GCF_000183805.2 Loa loa
TTTTTTTTTTAAGTCAAAAGGAAAGAATTATTTTCCGAATTGCTTTTCAATTTTTAAAGAAAATCAAACAATTGCACATTAAATTTAATAATTTCAATGTGAAACTTTAAACTGAAATAGAGTTTGGGAAAAATGAAAATCGATTAAATTTATAAAATAATCCTTTTTTGTTTTTTTTCTTTAGAAGTTTATAAATTTTAGCAATAGAAATTGATAGATAGAAAATCGGATGAGTCATAAAATGATTTGCTAAAACTAAAACAAAAAAAAAAGGAAAAAAGGAAAAACTGGATATTGTCAATTTAAAAATAAATTAATAATTTAACAATAGATTTTATCAGTTGAATAATTTGAAATACATGAATCATTATAAAATTACAATTAGTCTGAAATGATATTATCAATTGCTAATCGATTAAAATATGTTACATAAGGATGCGAATATTTCGACAATTTACCGATATCCCGGTATTTCGGGGAAAATTCGCACATCACGGTACAACATAAAATGTTACGGTTTAATAATCAAGAAATATAATATGATCGGATTGTTTTGATAGTACAAATATCGTCAGGAAATCCTGATACTAAGATCAGCAAAAAAAAAAAAAACCTTACAAATAATGGATATGATATCATCTAAGAGGTAAATATTATCAGATGATTACAGATTATCCTATCACATAATGTTATTTTCTTTATCACTTATCACAAATATACTATTAAATCCTAAAATATCATAAGAATGTTGTAAATTTGATAGGAAACAATTATTTTCATCGATTTAATCTGGAAATTTTACAATAATATTGTAATTTTTTCTTTTTCAGATTTCCATCATCTGAAATGACAAAAGAAAAATCTTTTTTATAATAAACAATTAGATTATAGTAAGAAGTGATGAATTTAGAAATATTTAGCTCAAACTTTTCCATGATACTATGCAGGAATATCAATCATTAACAATATTAATGTCATCATCATCATCATTAATATTAATGTCGTCATTGTCATCATTAATATTAATGTTATCATCATCGAAATTAATATCATCATCATTAATATTATAATCAATATTATTTGCTGCTTATTTTACCTTAATACCAAATATCCAGAGTGACATGCATTTTTGGAATAAAAAGTCTTGTGATGTCATTCATTTCGTGTCATTCATTTCGTTTAATATTTCCGCCTTATTAAACTTCATTGGTGACTGTCAATGTAATAGATTATTGACAAAAATGATGCAAAAGAATAGCAAAACATTAAGTATGAAAAAATTCAGTTCTTTTTTAACACTATCTTTGGATTAAATGTTGACAAAATTAGGGAAAATGCATTATGGCTATGGATGGATGGGTGGATGGGTGGATGGGTAGATGGATGGATGGATGGGTAGATGGATGGGTGGATGGGTAGACGATAGGAAGATAGATGGATGAGTAGATGGATTGATGGGTAGGTGAATGATGCGTAGATAGATGAATGAGTAAATGGATAGATGGGTA
>NW_018108493.1:13661-16312 GCF_000183805.2 Loa loa
ATATATGCATGTACATACGCACATATACGTCGTACATATACATAGACATACACACATGTATATACATATACACATACACACACATACAAACACATCCACATACATACATATGCATAGATATACATACACACCCACATACATACATGGACATACACACATGCATATACACATATATACACATATACATACACACCCACATACATACATAGACACACACATGCATATACACCCACATACATAGACACACATATATATATATACACATACCCATACATACATAGACACACACACACACATACACACACACACATGCATATACACATATATACATAGGCATATGTAGAAAAAAAAAACACGTATAAAAGGAAGCTGGTGGAATTGCTTAAAGCTAGTTAAACTCATCTAGTTATAGTATCTATTATCCTAATGGAATATTCATTTGAATAAAAAAAAGAAGAGAAATTGAGATGATGCGGGAATACCGGGAATTAATGAAATGGAAGAAAAAAGCGGGGAGATGAATATTTAACAATATAGAAAAATAATTGTAGTAATTTGAAATATGAATCATAATGATGAAAATTTCTTCAAAAATTCAATCAAAAATAAATTTTAAATTTAAAAAAAAAAAAAAGAAAGAAAATATCGGGGAAATATTGAAGTAATTGTTTTCAAATGCACTATTCATTAGTAAATTGATGATCATTGATCGATTACAATTTTGTGTTGTTTATAAAATCTTATAGCATATATAAATTAAATCCCTAAATTTCTCAAATAATCATTGTGATTTTTCACTTCTATCATATTAGGAGCATTGCACTGCAATGATCTTATGATAAAAGTAATACTGATGTGACATATGATATGATATGATAAACTGATGTGACATATGATATGATAAACTGATATAATACTGATGTGACAAATTAATCATTAAATATGATGGAAAAATAAAATATTTTGAATTAAAAACTATATTTACTTAGTATAAGTGGAAAAAAAAAATATTTTGCAAATTAAAATGTGGCAAGATAGTTTGCAAAAAAAAAATAAATAAATAAAAAAAAAAGTTTGATATTAGGAAATAATAAAATCTGCAAATGACAGATGACAAATTGAATTTAAATATTGGTTTCTGATTGCGATAATAAAGATAATATCATATCATTTATTGGAGTAAAGATCAAAAATGACGAATCAATAAGTAAATAAATATGAAACAAATAAATTTTTATAAATGAAAAAAAAATAACACTTTTTTCAGTTATATTTCAAATTCCAGTTTTCCATTTCTTATCAAATAAATTTGATCAAAATGCAGCTAATATTTGATTAATAAATGTAATCGATTTACAGACAAATTTCTTCAATTCATTTTAATGACACATTATTAGCCTCCAGAAGAGGAAGAAAGAAAACCACTCGTTGTCAAATGAATAATCGATGAATTTATTCATCAAATATCGCACAAACATATATCATAACTAGTCCAAAAAAAAAAACTGTAATATTTCCTGAAATTGTGACACTTGAAAATCATTAAAAAAAGAATAAAATATCCTTTATCGCCTGCAATCCAGAAAATATTTTAATCAATATTATAGGTTTAATTGCAATGACAGTTTTTTTCTCGATCGAATAAAAAAGAAAATTTGTTTTGTATTTTTTTATAAAGTATGAATATCAATGGAACGATCGTATCTCAGGAAATGGCCATATCATTAAACTGAAAATAATGTGACAGTTCTTTTTTTTTCTTTTTTTTTTATTGGAAAATTAAAGAAAAGCTTCTATATTCAATGAGCAGAAAATAGTTTGTGAAAGTAGTACAAAACAGATGAAAAGTTCGAATAAGCAACAAGAGATGATCGATGATTGAGTAAGTTCAAAAGATGTTGCAATGATTCATTCTTTTTAAAATGAACTAATTCGTGTGATTCAGATGCCAATCATAGTTTTTGAATAGATAAAATTTGAAATTATTTCATTCATTTGCTTCCTTCCTAAATGCTTTTTCTTTACTTTTCAATTGAATGCAACTAACATATTTTCGATTAATACTAATTAAATCAAAATGGCTCTAATAAATCGGGGAAAGATTAAAGATTATTTCTTTTTTTTTATAAATTCTAAAAATAGATTATGCAAATCAAATTCTCTTTAGTTTCCGTATTTTAACACACAAATAATTATCACTATATTGGATATTTGTTAGAGAAAAATTTGGAAGGATTATATTTTCATCTTTTCTCTTTCATACTTTAATCTTTTTCAGTAACGAAAATAGAATGAGTGAATTCGTAGAACAATCAATGAAAGATTATCGAAAATATAACTTATGATTGAATTTTAAGACAGCAATTACTTTTCAACTTCCTCTTTCTCTTTCTCTCTCTCTCTCTCTCTCTCTCTCTCTTTGTCATATTTTTTGGTGACAGTTTAGGAATGGTTTTTTTCTTCTCAGAATGGAATCACGGAGCTAAGCATGCTTCAGCTAAATTCTATTTTAGAATGTGCAGCGAAAATTTGCATTGGCATGAATTCCCTTTCTTTTCAAAATGTTGTCTAATTTAGTTGTCACTGGATGCATTTAGAAAATTATGTAATAATAATTAATAATGATAATTATTAATGAAAACAATAATAAC
>NW_018108493.1:16332-24013 GCF_000183805.2 Loa loa
ATAATAATAATAATAATAATAATAATAATAATAATAATAATAATAATAATAATAATAATAATAATAATAATAATAATAATAATAATAATAATAATAATAATAATAATAATAGCGATAAATGATAATAATAATAATAGTAGTAATAATAATAAAAATAATAATAATAATAGTAAATGATATAGTGATAAATGCATAAATAAATGAAAATAACAAAGCATTTCAAAAGAAACATTCCAATTAATGACTGAAAGAATTATAATTAAATTAATATTTAATGAATTAAATATTGCAAGTGTTGTGTAAGTTTAAAAAGTTTGTGAAATGTTTTTCTTTTTTTGTAATAAAAATAGATGTGATTGTAAAAGAGAAGGAAAGAAGGAAAAGAAAGAAAACGTCCCGTAAATCTGCGGAAATTGTGTTGTCCATTATCAATATATTTGAAGACTAACTGCAAACAATGCAGCGCCAATATTTTTTTTTTAGCAAAATTCGCCTGTCAGAAGAATCTAGCTATTCAGAATCCATCTGTCATAATCAAAACATATCAGAATAGAATCTGTCAATGATTCAGTGAATACAAATACATTTATGATTATTTCGATTAAATAATAACTGTTGCTAATGCTAAATAGGCTTATAAAAAGCGATACTTCCTATGATAATGAAAAGAAATCGATGTGCTCTTTAGAAGCTTCTCTTTGCATAATTTAATTTACATCAAATTTTCAAACATTTAACTTTTCGCTGTATTTTTAACCTTAATGAATTGAACAATACATTCATTCCATGTCAATAAATGTTAGTTTATGATGAAAATTTTTCATAATTTTTCACAAAATTTGAAAATAATTCAAATTAAATGTATATATTTAATCGGAAATTTTTCTCGTTCCGTTTTCAACTTCAAAAAACAAATCTTTTCTGCACAATTTCAAGAGGACCTTTTTAGGAGATGACAATGGATAATTGTTAAAAAAAAAAAACAAAAAACGGTATCTTTCAGGTTTTTTTTTTTAACGTTCCCGGTTGCTAGTAGGAATTGTACACTGATAACTGATAAGTGAGCATTCAACATTGAGAAGGAGCAAATGTTCATTCTTCAAATAAAAAAAGTGAAATATGAAAAATTCACGATGAAAATGAAAGCGTACATTTTCAGTTCAATCTTATCCATTAAATATTTTTTCTAATAAATAATGAAAAAAAAAAAAACAAGAAGAAAATTTTATATATCTTTTGAAAAAGAGAAAATTTTTAAAAAATATTTATGAAATTTCGAAATATTTGAACTTTCAGTATATAAACTTTTTAAAATGGACAAAATTTCAATGGTATTTTTTAAATTATACGAGTTTAAATCTATGGCAAAAAAGAAGAACCGGTTTTTTTTTTTTTTTCGCTTTTTTCCTTTATCAAGAAACAGAAAACATACGAATACGAATCTTTCACATGATCAGTATTCCAGATTGGAGAGAATTCAGTTCAAATGTGAACTGGTTGCATTGCAAAAAAAAAAAAGAAAAGAAAAGAAATGATAATAATTGAATTAATTAATTTATGGTGTTAATTAAATTACTTGATTTGCAATATCAACTAAATTAATTGATTTATATTATAATGACACTTAAATGAGATGAGAAGCTATTCCTCCAAAAGCTTCACTTTTTTAGACTTGAAATTGCTAAGAAATGAGTTAAGATTTGATATTTTTCCACTAATGGAAATCATGAATTTCATAAAAAAAATATTTTATTTTATCAGTTATCAAAGTTATCAGTTGTCATAATTGCCAAAATTACTTAATAATCCATGAAATTATCCAATGGATCGATTGTAATTTGTACGAATTGAATATCTTCAATAATTGATTAATCATATATCTTATAAGAATTGAATATTTTCAATAATTGATTAATCATATATCTTATAAGATAATTTAATCAGGAGGAATAAAATCATTAAAAAATTAGGTTAACCAGAAGCATGTTCAAAATCTCGACTATATTTTTTGAACAATTTGGAAAAGTCGTATGGATACCTAAATAATCAGGATGACACAGATGGCTAGAGTAGTATGAAATTAAAAAATAATCAGTTAAATTTGTTCAAACAAGTAGCTAATCAAATTGTTCAAATCATACAAAACTAGAATTTAGCTTTTTTCAATTTTCAATAGGTAAACTTAGTTTGTCATGCAAGATTGGCATCATTTATAATCCAAAGAAAATAAAAATTTCATTGGTTAATTAAGCATGAAATTTCATCAATTAAAAATTGTTTACTTATGATATTATTAATAAATTAAATGTTCTTTGATCTATTGATCCAATCAATTAAAACAGTTACGCAAGTCCTAATTATTTAAATAAAATTTTTTCCACTACTAAGGCTAACTCTAACGATAAATGATATTTGTGTCAAATAAATTGATGCGAAAAAAAAAAAGCGAATCATTTTCCTCATTTAAATAATTCGGTAATTTTGTTATAAAAAGCAAATTGTGAAATATTATATAGTTTCATTGGGTAAATGCGATAATTTCTAAAATGTTTGCCTTTAAGAAAATAATAAAAAAAAAAAAAAAATTAATATAGCTTTATTCGCCAGTGCATTAAAATTTTGCTAAAGCTACAATGAAACTAAAAGGAAAAACATTTTTAAAAAAAAAAAAAAAAGAAAAAATAGTAAAAAAAAAATCATTGCAATATATTTTATTTTCATATGACAGTCTTTTAATTTGCTTTCTTGTCACATAAATAAAATTTACAAAAAAGTCCGTTTTTTTTTTTTTTGTAAAAAATATTTTGTTTTATCCAAATAGGCTAAAATATTGATTTTATTATTTTGAGAATTTAGGATACAATGCATTTATCATAAATAAGCTTAATGATCATTATAATTATTTCAATCAAACATATTCATATCATATTTATCGATAAAAAATCGATTGTATAAAAATAATATTAACATTCAATTGATAGCTCAATTGATATGTTGTAACAAGTAATGATTGATCATCATTGATTTGTTATATGACAATGTTTGGATTGTTGTTGTCACATAAGCAATATGTGACGCTGATAGCATTCTTTGTTTGAAGATATTCCAGTATCTTCAAACTTATATTTCCCATGTCGATTATTGTAACTAACAAAAGTATTTCCATGTCGATTACTGTAACTAACAAAGCTCCTCTAATTGTAACATCTTTCCGGTCTATTTTCCAATCTATTTTCCGGTTCATATGCATTTTATGATAGTATTGTAAATTGACTCCCATTATGCAAAAAAGGATAGTCTCAATCATTTAAGTTCAATTCCATCACTATTGTTTCAAGAATATTGTATCCTGAAAATATATCCGTATCCTGAAATCTTCCGTATCCGTATCCTAAAATTTTCCAAATGTATGCAAGAAACATTAAACCTAAACAGGTGATTGATAATGATTTGTTAATTGCTAACATCTTTTCATCACTTCTACTTATATTAAGCGAATAAATATTTAAATTTACAAGCCTTTCTCATAATTAAATCGTAGTTTACCAATCGAAAAAACTCCTACATAATGCAATTTTTATGACAGTACTTGCATTTCGTTAAATCCTGCAGTTTGCATTTAAGCACCACAACAGAACTATTACTGCAGCTCGCACAACACAACATTCCATAATATCGAGAAGATTAGAGAAAAAGAAATTTAATTTTTAAGCATATATTTTAGCAGTTATCTGAAATACCAGAAAGTTTAACATCATAAGCATCTTCTGATAAATTTCCCGCTAAATACCAGTTTTTTCTGGAATCTCGAAATGAAACAATGCTAATCCGATCTCTCATGTAAGTCAATGCTTAGGAATAATTGAAAATCCCGAATAACCCTGTTCGAATTAGTAAATACAAAGCTGAACAATAAAAAAGTAATCGAAGAATGGATAAGAATCAGAAAGGAATCAGGATGAGGAAGCCATTAGAAGTATGAAATGTTAATGATTTAATCACATTAATGATTTATTTCATTCTTTTCACTTTCACAAAGTTAATAAATTTAATGAAATTAAAGTAAAGAGAGATTAAAATAAGTTTCCTTTACATTGATAGTACAATTTTGACTGGAACTTTTAAATTTACAACAACAAAATGATGGTAAATTAAATGTAATCGCTTCCCGTTGTTTTTTATCAGTTGTAAGCTGATAAGAAAATGATGGAATAGAGACAACTTTTCTACTATTCTTATCAAAACTGATAATATATCACTAAAGTTTAGTGTGAATTGTTGAAGTAGCAATTAATCGTAGCGTAACTAAATTCTGTTCTAGCTAATTCGCAAAACAAAACTTTTTTTTCAAATAATTAATTCATACATAAATCCATTCATACAAATACAAACGTTTCTGACTAAAAGAGTATTTTTATGTAAATAAATTAAAAAATAAATTTAATTAACTAAGAAATGGAAATGAGCAAGAGGATTTATCAGTTAGATGACATCAATTAGCACATATGTCACATAAGACAATAAGTAGATACAAAAACATCTAGAATTCAAGCCATTAATCTATTCTTCTACTCGTAATAGTTTCCAATCTTTTCCTGACCAGTGGCCATTTTGGCTTTTTTGTTTTGTAGCAAAGATCATAAGGCTTAAAAATTTATTTGTAATAGAGATTAAAAAAAATTCAAAGCTAATAAATTCTTTTAGTTTGCAAATAAACTTTTTAATCAAAAATTTTTAACGCATTAATTTTTGATAACATTGATAAGAATTATCAACGCCTCACTTTTTGACTTACTACACCGCCATCCTGACGGATCATATTTTAGTTCTTGTACATTATCAATGAGGAATCACTATATTCTATCATTTCGAAATTTTTATGCAAGAGATTTATTCTTGTTAAGGAAAAAAAAAAAGAAAAAACAAGTGGTGGAATTACGTTACTTGGGATGACCCATCATGAGATATTCTGTTTGGTTAACGGTACAAAACCTTATGCTCCAGATATGACATACCCCGCATCATTTATCTTTCGATGGCTACTAGCCATTCAAATCATTGTCACAATTAGCACTTCAAATAGGTATTTACATATAAGTGAATGGTAATAGGCGTGAAGGAAAGTATTTTGTTAAAGCAAATTCAAATGTTTTGCTTTTTTTTTCAAAAATTTTTACACAACTTGTCTAAGTTTTTATCATACTATTATCAATTTTAATCAAATCAATTTTAATTTATCACAATATTATCATCATCAATTTTGATTTATCACAATATTATCATCATCAATTTTAATTTATCACAATATTATCTTCATCAATTTTAATTTATCACAATATTATCATCATCAATTTTAATTTATCACAATATTATCAATTTCTGTTATGTCAAAATTAGGAAATTTACAGTATATTTGTGGGAGAAATTTTAGCAAATATTTGATTATTATTAATTAATTTGAGCCAAACAAAAATCATTATTTATCATTTCATTTTCCTACTCATTAACTAATTATTTATTGCAAGTAATTTTAGGGTTGAAAAAGAGAAGAAAAAAATTGTTCTTATTTTTAAGCATGTAAAAACTATTTACGAAATTTGATCCAATTACTTTAATTAATTGATATGATTTATTTTTAACTTAAGTGAATGTATTTGTTCTTTCAATTTAGATGTAACAATTATCAGTTATCAGCAACGACGATGTATTAATGATATGCTAATCGGAAATGATATGCCAATGTTAATGATATGGCAATTATGCATAAATATAATTATATTTCCATAATGTAACGATAATTTGATAAGTCAAAAATAAATTATTGATTTATTTTTCCAACTTAACAGTCGCATGTTTCTTTCATTATCAACTTATCAGTCAGCCAATCAATCAGTCAGTCATCGACATCAATATTTGCAAGAAATTGAAAAAGCATGCGACCATAAGTTAGCAAAGAAATTGTGGTAGAGACAAAAAAAAAAAATGTCGCTAATGAATAACCTTAAAGATTTCACGTGACGTCAATGCTACGTAAATACATTCTTTCAGGATTCTTTCAAGAAGGATTTCAGATGTTCAAATCGGAATGTGATATCAGTTCAATTTAAAATTAGAAAAAATTGATCGATTTTAAAAGTGTAAACAAAGTTGAACATGCAAATAATTGTTGAAACTCTTTGTTATTTTTTTTCTTGAAAAAAAAATAACTCAAATAAATAACTTAAAATAACATATTTGAAAACTTAAATGATTTTTTGTTTATTTAATTCATCAGTTAAGAATCATTTGGTTTTAATTTGTTTTTCCGAAAAATTCCACCATTTCATTGAAATTCGGACGCTACCTTTTACAGTTAAATCCTTCATATCATTTGAGGAAGCCTTAATTTCATATTGTAAACTTAATAATAATTAGTGCAATTTTAATAATTATTCATATTCAATTTGTACCGTATACCTTTTTCAATGTACGGAATGAAATCCTTTTTTGTATTTTTCTTTTTTGTTTTTTTTTACGCTTCCTGACAGCTCAGAAATGGAAAAACAATAAATTTTTTGAGCAGAAGAAAATTAAAACTTGCAGAAAACAACTTCCGGAAGATTTTAACGACTGGAGTTGCCGGCTAAACCGGAACCGTTTTTCCACCAATTCATTTCTTATTTCATCTTGAAAACATTTATCATTTCTATAAATAAATACAGAAGCTTTCCTTTTCTTTCTTTTTTTCTGTTTTTTTTTTTTTTAATTATCTCAAATAACGTTAAAGCAAGAAAGGCAGAAGGCAATATTAGATTGATGCCCATACTTTAGGGAATGAGTTAAAAATGAAGTCAAAAAGAAGATTAACTAGCAGGGTGACATTCATCTGTCACATTTTTTTTTTTTGCTAAGAATATTTAAATTTTATGAAAATATTTATATTTTGGAATTTTTCATAATTTTATTCTTTAGCTTATGGATTTTAACTTTGAAATGCTAAACTTTTTCTTTTTTATATGTAGTTTTTAAATATTAAATTATTTAAATCTAAAATTACCGTATAGTTTTTTTTTGATTAATTGTTCCATTTTGTTAATGCTGGCGCATTTCATGAACGAAGGAAACTATCAAATTTTTAACATTACGATTTCATTTCTAATAAATTCCGAATTTTTTCAATTACTGGAAGACGGGATTTGTCTTGAATTTCATGTTTAAGAGTTTCGAATTTTTGATATTATAATTTCATTTCCAATAAATTCCAAATTTTCTCGATTACTGGAAAATGTCTTGAATTGTCTTGAATATTTTGAATTTCATATCCAGCATTCCTTTCTGCACTAACCGAATCATTTCTGTATAACATTATTTGAAAAAAAAAAAATTTAAGTCATATTGAGAAAGTCCTTTTAACATATTTATCTTTTATTGGTACTCAAAAGAAGATTTAGTAATAGTGAAAAAACAAAAACAAAAAAATAAGCCAAAGCTAAATTAGCGTTCATTTCTATGCGACTTTTGCGCCATGCATAAATATGTTGCAACCTATATGATGAATAAACATTTTTATTTATTTCAAAATTTTGAAAAATTTCATTAAAAGTTTTTTTGATTAAAATCATCACCTTTAATCTTATCATAATGAAATATGTATGAAACAAATTTATTCCACACTTCACAAATTAATGATTAATTTATTAAA
>NW_018108493.1:24149-26565 GCF_000183805.2 Loa loa
AACTAATGTATAACATATAAATATACGTCTTTTTGTGCAAAAAAACCACATTCTTCGTTTTTAAGGAACATCTGTGAATGAATCACATGGATGGATAGATGGATAGATGGATGAATAGATGGATAGATAGGATAGATGGATGAATAGATGGATCGATGGATAGATGGATGGATGGATAGATGGATGGATGGATTGATAGGATGAATAGGATTGTCACAATATTGCTTATTACTTAATGATAGGTTATCATTATCATACTACCAATACATCCTTCCTAATTAGATATCATTTATCGATATGATATGCATGATTATATAAATGAATGGGATATTGGGATATGGTGATATTATAGCACATAGGATGTAATATATGATATCACATGAACTCTATGATGATCTTAATTTATGTTTTTGATTTTGTTCATTTTCTTTCATTTAGTTTATTCCTTATTTTTATTAAAAATTTTTTATAACTTTTTTTTTTCAATATAACTTAAATGTATAATGAACACGTTACACATTCTTTTTTTTTTCAATAATTATAGTTGAATTAATTACGATAAGTTAAAATGGAATTAAAATTAACTTATTTAATTAAAATTAATTTATTTAATTAAAATTCGAAGAGAATTCGATGTTGCATTATTGCTGTAAATGTTATTTTGACTTATTTGTCTGTAGCGATAGTTCCAAAAGTTATTTCCCTGTATGTTGAGGATTTATTTGGTTTTTTTTTTTTCGAATTTTAATTCATAACAATTCGTTTCAATTTCCTGTCACAAATCTTAGGGAATTTTTGTTTGCAATCAAATATTTCATAGGCGCAGTTGTCATAATTCCTCAAAGAATTGTAAATTACTGCCAAAGTATTAGCTACTTCATTTTTATTCTAGTTTTTTTTTTTTTTGCTTTTTATCTACTTTAAAATCCATGGGAAGTAATAAATGTTACCAATGAAACTATGCAAGCAATAGTCAGGTAAAGTTTAAGCTCAAGCTTGAACTCAAACTCCAATTAAACTTAAACTATATTTAGTAATATTACATTAGCAATGACCATGATGCTATCGATGTATATGTGACACATATTTCCATTCAAACTTCCCATATCACAATCATCTGGCTTTTTTTTTTCTTGTTAGCTGAAAAATTTTGCAATATTTCTCATTGAGAATTTCATAAATAAGTGTCACCAGATTTCAATCCCAAATTTAATTAATTTCTTTTTCCCTCCCATTAATCCGAAATTTCCCATATCAATATCATTTGGCTCTTTTTTTTTTTTCTCCTATCATCCTACTATCTTTGATTGAAACATGCATAGGTAAAGTTTTTATTTTAAGACGAAATTCGAATGTGTCATTTATAAAGAGGAAGAGGGAAATAAATATAGCAGAAGACTGCACTCCTAGGCCTAAGTCGACATGAACAGCTGACTTTAGAGGTAAGCAAGTCGAGAGATATTTCACTACGACAGTGATCATTGCCTGAGATTGCTGAAAATTTCGGAACATTTAATAGATCGTTAAATTTGCCCATTACTACCACGATCATTAACGCCATCGTCATCATCATCATCACCAGTACCACCATCATCATTATCATCGTTATCATCATTGCTATCATCAATTTTATCAAATCATCAACCACTAGCAATAAGCCAATATCAAGTAGCCTTATTATCATCCTATTCATCATGCTAAAAAGTTTAAAAATCAATCAAAAAAAAAAAAGGTTTACATCTCTTCTATTTAATTATAACTCTCGTCCCATACAATCATTTCATCCGTTATTACTATCATTATAATTATCATTGTCATTATCGTTATCATTATCGCTATCATTCTTGCTACTAATAATAAAAATTACTCGTAACTTTTATCACTAAAATTTTATCAAATTATTGCTACGAAATTATTTATAGTTTTACAACTATCTAAAAATTACGCGAAAAATTTGCATTTGATAATATTAAATTATTTCATTGGATAATATCATTTTATCATCAAATATATACATACCTATACCTGTTTTTATATGATGTTTTCTTTTTTTTTTATTTATTATCTCCTTATGGTAATAAAATGAATGAATGAATAATGATCATATGATGGGATATTATTGATAACATTTTTTATCAATTTAACATACTTTGATTATTTATTTGTTAATGAATAATAGTGGATGGTGATTTGATGAGTGATTAGCATCAGTTTAGAAAGTATATAAAAATTGAAATTCAAAACAACTGGTTTCAAGTACTTCATTGCTTCCGTCTTTCCTCGAAAATTTTCCACCATTTTATCTTCTTGTTTATTTATTTCAAAACTGATACATTCTTCCTCTCTCTCTCCCTCTCTCTCTCTCTCTCTCTCTCTTCTTCTTTCTTTCTTTCTTTCTTCTTCTTCTTCTTCTTCT
>NW_018108493.1:27746-30645 GCF_000183805.2 Loa loa
TAATTAACATTGTGCCAAAAGCGCACCTTATATTAATTAATATTATGCCAAAAGCGCACCTTATGCACTTATCACTACTATGATATCATGCCATAAGCGCTTCTTGTACAATTATCACTGTAGTTATTTGTTTTGAAGCAATTAAAAAGACATTCAATGGTTAAATATTTTGCTTAAATTTTAAAAAATTTGTTTTTCTTATTAAATTCATTTGATTTTTCTGTTAAATTCACTTGATCTTTTTTTTTAATTTTGCAAATAAATTTTTTATTTTTACTAAATTTCAGAAAGTTTCGATTTATTTCATCCAAAAAAAAAAAGAATTTTTATCAAAAAGAAATTTCAATTTATTCAATTCTTTTTATTTTTATCTTCGGAAAATTTCAAATTTATTTTATATAACTTTTGCTTCTTTTCCATTCATTAACCATTCATACATTGAACGCATTTTAAAATAAAATTCACGTCATACAACGTCATACAGAAAAAAAAAAAAGTATATCAAAATTACATTTGTTATTAAGGATACTAATGAATATATAATTTCAGAATTTAATTGGCACGTGTACTTTCTATTTATTCTACACGTATATGTAAATTAAGCTTACAGATACGATAATATATCAATTCCAATTAATTAATTAACTTTACACTACAGTAATGAGTTTTGATTCAACTTCATCATTGGGTTCTATCAATACGATAAATGTTTATCCACATCGTTCATCAACCATTCTTTCAAATGCAAGTTCAACGGATGAGTCACATTTTCAAACTGTTTCTGTTTATTTATATTCATTTAATCCGGTTTCTTATGAACATCGAATTAGCTTTGATTTTCATAAATGGGCAACAACCGAAGAACTTATTGAAAAAGTTTTACAACAAAAAACGGTAAATTTTCCGGAATATTAATAATATGGAAATGATTCAGAATTCATTCATTATAATTAGAACTTAATAAATGGATAACTTTTTTAAATGATATATGATAAAATTATATAAAATTATTTTCAGCTTAACTTTTTCAATTAGCATATAAAAGTTTTAGCGAGTAACGAGTAATCGGATTACTTATCATTTTATTGATCCTTTTATAAATTGATAATACTTATAGATATTATTACTGCTTCAAATATATTACAGAATTGTCACATCAATGTGCTGATGATTATGAACTATACGAAATTATGGGTACATTGGATGGACAAACATTTAAAGAGCGAAAACTTGACCGAGGCGAATATCCGGTAGCTGTACAAATGCTTTGGACACGACCGTTGCATGGTGAAAGTAATGAAGCTACACCAAAGAATCGTTTAGTATTGAGGTAAAAAAAAAAAATTGCCCCTGAACTAGTGGTCAATCAAATAAAAACAAAGAATAGCCTAATTTTGGCTACAGCAAAGAATAGCCTGATTTTGGCTACAACAAAGGATGGCCTGATTTTGGCTACAACAAAGGATGGCCTGATTTTGGCTACAGCAAAGAATAGCCTGATTTTAGCTACAACAAAGAATGGCCTGATTTTGGTTACAGCAAAGAATAGCCTGATTTTGGCTATCTAGTTGTATTATCAGATAACTTACATGCTTGATCACATATCATTCTCATTAATTCTATTCTCTTTTAAAAGATTGCAGCTATACAACAAAAAGTTCTACTGCTACTTGTCTCATTTTTTTCTATTTTTTTTTTTTTTTTTTTTTTTTGGGCCAAGTGCTTTAATATTTATTAGCCAATAGGAGTCATATATCATCATATATCATTGATAATTAGTGGCATTGTAGATTAGAACTTGGAAGTAAATTAGCTTCCGTACAGTAGGAACACTTGACTTAAGCTAGACAAAAAAAAAACTTTATCAATTTTAAAAATATTAATCTTTGGTTTAAGATTACAATAAGGAACGAAAGAAAAAAAATCTCTAACCAATCATTCTATTTAACTTTAGCTAAATTGAAATTTTTGGAAATTAATTCTTTTCTTTTTCTTTTTTAAGATAAAAAAATAAATTTTACAAAATTAACATTTATCTCATTTAAGCTTATTTGAATTGATTTAAATTAAATTCATTTTCATTAATAATTTATTGATTTAAGCTAACAATATTACGAGATATTCTTTGGTATTTCTCGAATGCATGCTTATTTTAGGCATAAAGATTCATCGTTGCTATCTGATGGTGTACATTTTGGTTCCACAAAAACATCCAGTACTATTGATTCATTCTTAGCTAAATTCTTAACACAACCTCAGGTATGACAAAAAAAAAAAGCTTTCACATATAATACCGTAATTGAGATAAATTATTCTAAAAGATATATGATTAATAAGATGGAATGAAACTTTTTGTCATAAATTTAAGAATTTTTTTTCCTTTTTTTTTTTTTTTTTAGGTATCGTGAATATCCCGATTTATGTATGCTACCAGAGCTTACAGAACAAACATTACTTGATAATTTAAAGGATCGTTTTGCTAGTGGACATATATATACCTATATTGGTATAATTTTTGTTACAATTTTTTTTTTGCATTTTTAAAAATATGATAAAAAAAAAATTTCGATTACTAAAATAACTTAGACATACATTTATGCAAATATCATGAATTAGGTTCTAAAAAATTAATTCAACTTTTTGTATATTTACATATATATATATGTATTAGCAAAATTCACTTTACAGTACTCTCAAATTTCTTTTCATCTTTTTAATTTTTTCTTTTTTGTTATCATTACTTTAACATAAGTAAAAAATTAGCGCCATAATTTTTAATTTAAAAATTAATTTCTTATATGTTTAATAAATCAACAAATTTCTAATTAATTAATTCTTAATAAATTATAGCAAAATTCACTTCACAGTGCTCTCAAATTTCTTTTCATCTTTTTAGTTT
>NW_018108493.1:31259-35195 GCF_000183805.2 Loa loa
ACTTCTACTAGTGCTCTACTAAATTTTCTTTTCATTCTTTTTTAGTTTTTTTTTTTTCCAATCATTACTTTAACATAAGTAAAAAATTAGCGCTATAATTTTTAATTTAAAGATTAATTTCTTATATGTTTAATAAATTAACAAATTTTTAATTAATTAATTCTTAATAAATTATTGATTGAATATATTTTATTCAATAAATGCAAACAAATCAATAAGATTAAAAATGAAACAACTAATGTTAATTGTTTTATATTATTTCTTCTATTAATTTCTTATATATTTAATAGATTAGCCAATTTCTAATTGGTTAATCCTTGGTTCGTTTAATTAATTAATTTCATTTTATTCAATAAATGTAGGTAAATATTACAGGGCCAATTTTATTAGCTGTTAATCCGTTTAGCTTCTTTCCAATTTATAATCCAAAGTATGCTCGATTGTATTCACAAATTCGACAACTTTCCAGTATGCCACCACATATTTTTGCTATTGCTAATATTACATATCACAGGTATGCTTTCATCATTCATTTAATTAATGGTAACTTTTTTAATGCTAAAGCTTAAATTTTGAATATTATGGTCATCGAATGGATAAGATTAAGTTAATTTGATGTGATACATTTTCCTTTGATGATGAATGAATGACCAATTTACATGATGGACATCATATTTTGATCATTAGAAAAACATGTTAATAACTTATTCAGCAAATTATTCCATCTAATTTACTTAATGAATGAGCTATAAGGATATTTTATTGGTATAATCTTTACCACTTTTAATTACGATAACTTTTCATGACCTTTGCTAGTATTACACTAACCTTTTACTGTTTTTGCATGAACCTCACTAGCATTACAATAATCTTTTACCTGCTCTTTATGTTGATTAATTTAAATCATAATTTAATATTGAATACTTCCTTGGCCATAACATTTTTTGACAGTGATATGGTACTGTAACAATAATGCTACTGTATGCTATAATACTACATGAAGTTATGTTAGTTATTGATCACATAAATTTTGCTGAAATTTTTTTTTATTTTCCATTCTCATATGTCATGAAGTATTTTAAAAAAAAAAGAAAGGAAAAAAGAAATGAATTGAATTAAAATTTATTTCAGCATGTTACGGATTAAGAAAAATCAATGTATTGTGATAAGTGGTGAATCAGGTTCCGGAAAAACTGAATCAACAAATTTCCTGTTGCATCATTTCACTACACTTAGTCAAAAAGGTTCTAGCACTGGAAGTTCCGTTGAACAAACCCTACTTTCTGCTGGACCTGTACTTGAGGTTTATTTCCATTTTGCCTTTTTTTTTTTTTTTGTAGATTTTTTTTTTTATTAAAAACAATGCAATTCTTGACATCATTAAATATTCCATTACTTTTTAAGGTTAAAGATCAATTGCTGCTTACATTTTAATTCACAGATAAACTTGTATTAGTCTAATTAATATTTTAGTCAAAATTAAAAAAAAAAAAAAAAAGAAGGGCAATTTTTGAGGCATTTGGAAATGCAGTAACAGTGCAAAATAATAATAGCAGCAGGTTTGGGAAATTTATTCGAGTGAATTATCGAGAAAATGGAATGGTTTCAGGGTATGTTTGAAATTTTTAAAAAGCCAAAATATTGATTGGCAATGATACTATCATATATCATTGCATGATTATCATATCTATCCATTATCTTTAAGTAATGATTTGTCCAGTTATTGATAGAAGATCGAAATATTAAATTGGTATTCCTGAAATTTTGGATAGGTGAAGAAATCAAACGATCACAATCATATTAATACATTGATATTTTCATCTTTAAATCATATTTTCATAATGATAGCTAAAATTTCGAATTAAATTAATAAATCGAAATTATTAATAATTTTTAATTATTGATTGATAAAATTTTTTAATTATTGGTGAAATTAATTAAAAAAAAATTTTTTTCAGAGCAAATGTTGAAATTTATTTGCTAGAGAAATCACGAATTATTTCACAAGCTATTGATGAAAGGTAAAAAGAAAAAAGGAAAGAAAAAAGAAAAACTAATAAATGTTTTTTGCTAATTGTAAAATTTAAAAAGTTTTACCCAAAATTTTTGTTTTACTTCTTTTTTTAAATCAAATTTTATTAATAAAACTTCTTTGTGTTTCTTCTAGGATAAGTTAATGGGATGAGATAATGTCAAATGATAATTTTGATAATTTTGATGAGAAATTACAATAAATGATAAACATTCATTTCATAATTTGCATAAAATTTTATACCTTTTAGGAATTATCATGTTTTTTACTATTTATTAAATGGTGCAACCGACGAGGAGCGACAAAGGCATTATTTGTTGCAACCAACCGATTATAATTATCTTAATCAGGTAAATAGGAATGGTAGTTGCTAATTTTTATAGATTAATTATGAAATAATAATTTTACGGATTAATTAATCTTTTTTATGATTTAATTGTAAAAATTTGTGCAAAAATTGCACAATTATCTTTTGCAAACAATCGGAAAACTTTATTTAGTTTTTTTCAAAAATTTGGTTTTCCGGTTTTTATTTGAGCAATCTTTGAAATATTCGAAAGTATCAATATTATGCTAGTAATGTATTCTGATAAGAAGCGTATGATAGGATGATCTGGAAATGATGATATGATGTGAAATATATGATGAAAAGGTCATGTGTATAATTTTTTCTTTTTTAATTATTGATATTTTCCAGCAATGACCACAATTGGTTTGATAAGCTGATATCATATCAAATCATATCACACTTCACAGAATATCTCATTTAAGCGCTTTATTATCATATACAAATGATAAGGATTGTGAGAATTTCCAAAATGCAAAATGATTGCAGAAATTTGCTAAGTGGAAGGAATGAAAGATTTGGAAATAACTCTTTTGCTTTTTCCTACCATTCTTTCATAACTTAAAAGGCGCAAAAATATCGCAAATGATAGCGCTTAAAATTATTCAAATCATAATTCACATCAGTTAACATTCTTGCTATATGCATGCATGCATGCATGCATGATATGCATTTGGAAATATGCGTGCGAAAATGTTGCAAGCAAACAAGTGTGAAAAGAGAATGGAAGAAATGAAATGTTGTTAAATGGATAGATGTTGAAACGATCATTGTTGTGAAATGTTTTGAAGAAGCAAAAAAAAGTAGTCAATTTAGAAAGGATAACTAAGATATCTCGTCTTAGATATTTCACATTTTTGAATTTGAAAACTCTCATACATCTTCAATATTATGGTAGATCGCGGGAAAATCATCAGGCAATATTGCTTCATTTTTTTTTTTAGCTCGCTTTTTCCTTCCCTTTTTTTTTCTCGCATTTATTCAAATATTTCTCTCCTCCTATTCTCTTTTGCTACTAAAATATGCATTCAATGATTTGTAAATTTTAAATAATTTTTAATTCTTGACTATTCCCGGGACAAAAAAATGAAGTATTCTCGAATATTCTTGGAAAAAAATCAAAAAATTAAGTTAAAAATGAATTGCGAAAAATTGGATTTATTGTGATTATTAATTTATGCAATATCTTTTTTCCATTTTTTTTTTTTAATTTATTAATTCATTCCTTATTGTTTAGAAATTTAATTTTTTTTTAGAATAATTTTTATGCAGCTGAAGGAGTAAACGAATGTTACGAATATCAAAGACTTAAATATGCTATGGATGCGGTTGGCTTTTCACAACAATCCCAACAAAATATGTTTGCTGTCATTTCAGCTGTATTACTTCTTGGAAATATACAGTATGTCAGGGTATGATTACGGTTTTATTAATTCTTGGAAATGTAAAATATGTTGGGTTATGATTACGGTTTTATTAATTCTTGGAAATTACACAGTACATCAGGGTATGGTTACGGTATTAGTTCTTTGAAAACACATGATAAGAATATGATTAC
>NW_018108493.1:35282-39231 GCF_000183805.2 Loa loa
TTTTTTTAGAATAATTTTTATGCAGCTGAAGGAGTAAACGAATGTTACGAATATCAAAGACTTAAATATGCTATGGATGCGGTTGGCTTTTCACAACAATCCCAACAAAATATGTTTGCTGTCATTTCAGCTGTATTACTTCTTGGAAATATACAGTATGTCAGGGTATGATTACGGTTTTATTAATTCTTGGAAATGTAAAATATGTTGGGTTATGATTACGGTTTTATTAATTCTTGGAAATACACAGTACATCAGGGTATGGTTACGGTATTAGTTCTTGAAAACACATGATAAGAATATGATTACGGCTTCGTTGCTTCGTGGAAATATACAGTATCCCGGGGTATGATTATAGTTTTTTTTTATTTGGAAATATACAGTATATCAGGATACAATTAAGATTTTATTACTTTCATGGAGAAATGTACAAAATGTACAATGTCAGGGTATGATTACGGTATTAGTTTTTGAAAACATACAATAAGGATATGATTACGGTTTCGTTGCTTCGTGGAAATATACAGTATCCCGGGGTATGATTATAGTTTTTTTTATTTGGAAATATACAGTATATCAAGGTACAATTAAGATTTTACTACATCCATGGAAATGTACAAAATGTATAATGTCAGGGTATGATTATGGTTTTATTCAATCAACTATTTTTGAAGTATCAGAGTGATTTAATCAAAAAATCTTTGAAATGTGTTCATTTTTCTATTTTCCTATTTCTTTTCACTATTATTGTATTTTTTATATTTTTATAATCCGAAAAGTTTTTTTTAACAATTGATTATCAATGCTAATGTAGTATTAATCATTTAGAGAAGTGGTTATCATAGTGATGAGAATGTTTCAATTGGTAATGAAGAAATATTAGGTATCATTTCAACATTATTACATATAAAAGCATCTAATCTACAACAAGCTTTAACAATGCGTCGAACAGTGATGAAAAATGATGTCGTTATCTCACAGTATAATGTTAGCGAAGTAAGTTTAGTATTTTATGAATTTTACGACTATTTTTTTGAACGGAAATGTTTAATCAATAATTATCGGTGATAAATGAAGTAGGAAATTCTTTTGGAAATATATTTATGATAATAGAACTATTGATTAAGGTGAAAGTGATGATTCATAATTCATTGATAGAAAATAATCATTCAATGATTAATCTACTGATAAAGAAGAAGGCATTGATATGTCTTACAAGGAAATTTTTATCATCAAAAATAATTCATGATTCCTTTTATTATGAAATGTTTATTTCATTTCAAATATTCGTTAGATGAGAAAATTCACCCTAAAATTCTCTCTTATCAAAAACAAATTGACAATTACAGTACCGTGCTGCATTAAAATTACTGTACTTATTAAAGATTACTGTACTTTATTATACTACTACTACTACGATATTGTATTTATGTCCATATAATTCCTTCTATTTACACGAATAACCGTTAAACATAGGATGCTGTAATGTTTAGACGTTAAAATAATTCATAAGTTAATAATTTAATAATACTAAATCATTAATTAAAAATCATTTTCATTTTAATGCCATAATGTCATTGAGGTCAAAAGTTCATACAGTAAGTTAATAAATTTTATTTCAAATAGGTTAAATTATAAAATTAAGGCAAAAGATACACGTGATGCGATGGCAAAATGTCTATACAATGCCTTATTTCATTGGATAGTATTACGTATAAATCAAGCGTTGCTGAAAAAAGAACGAATTACATCAAAGAAAGGATATTATATTGGTATTTAAGCTAAAATTTAAATTTAAATTTTTAAATTTTATTTTTAGATTCTGTTTGATTTCAAATCTGATTTACCAAATTTTTAAAAGTTTCAATCAAATTTCATAATATGACAAGATTTCTTGTTTTAATAGAACTCTTGGTTGAGAAATTAATCTCTGAATTTTTTCTTTTCTGATTTCAACTCGCATTCTAGATTTAACTTCATATTAAAATTTTGTACATTTTTATCAATCTTCATATCTAATTCTTAGAATTTTTGAAATTTCAATGAAATTTTACAACATAATTAATCATACAATTATTTCATTTATGAAAGCAAAAATTCTTACCTTTCATTTTATTTTTTATCATAAATTTGAAATATGCAAATATTTATGTTAGATTCAGTTCCATTAAAAATTGAGTTAATAAAAAAAGACAAAAAACGTGTGATAACTATTCCAGGTATCCTGGATATTTTTGGATTTGAAGATGTTGGTGGAAAGTGGAATTCATTTGAGCAACTTTGTATTAATTATGCAAATGAACATTTGCAAGCTTACTTCAATCAACATATCTTCCAATTTGAGCAGGTATTGATTATTTCGGGAAGAGATTTTACAAGTTCTTTTTAGGTAATAAGCAAAAGTTTAAATTGAAATAAATTGAGCAATTAAATTGCAATTAAGTTCAATATATACAAGATTCACGTAAATTATGCATCGTACTATTTTATAATTTGAAAAGTTATTTTCTAATTTTATATGAATACCATATTTTTATCGATATTTCCTTTCACCGTATGTTACTGTTTGAAAATTAATGATACGATAATAATGCTAACAATTTATTCGAGATTTTTTCACATATATATTTTGACAGGAAGAATATTTAAAAGAAGGAATTACTTGGACAAACATCGAATACACCGATAATACCGAATGTGTTCAATTGTTTCAGGTTAATTTTTATTTTGTTTTGTTTTTTTTTTTCCCAGTACAAAACATAAAAAAACTCAGCTTACATTAGATTTTATTACTATAAAATCAATTTATGGATCATTTGGAAGAAAAAAAAAATCGATATCATATCCTTCATCATTATATCAATCAAATGTTAGAAGTGTAGATTATTTTGTTAGAGAAGTTAATTAGAATTTTTTAACAAAATTATAAATACATTTATTTTTTTGGTTTTTTCTTTGCTGTAGAATGTTTATAAAAACAGAAATGTCAAAAAAAAAAAAAAATGTCATCCGTAATTTCTGATCGTAAGACTACTTCTTACGATAATGATAATTAAATTAATTTCTTTAACAATTTAATCAACAACATAATTAAACAATTGTTTGATAAATCATATTGAAGGTATCATTCCGGTTTATGTGAATGATATGATAAACATTGAAAGAAATAGATAGCTTTAAATAACTAATAATTCAAATTTAAAAAATCAATATCGTATTCTTCATCATTAAGCGGAAAATATGAATGAATGAATGAAATTTGAAAAAAAATTAATATGCAAATATTATTATTGTATTGTATTATTTTATTTGTAGAGCAAACCATATGGTATATTACGATTGATTGATGAGGAAAGTAATATTAATAATGGAACAGATGAATCAATGCTGGATAAGCTTAATCATTTCCTTAAAAATAATGAATATTATGAGACACCTCAGAAGCGTGAATCAGCATTCATTGTTGCGCATTATGCGGGAAAAGTGAAATATCAAATTAAGGTTAATAATAATTTGGAGAAAGAAAAAAAAAAAATAGAAAGAAATAGAAAAGATGACATAAATATTATGCAAATGCATATTATTTATTTGTCTTTTTGAATTCATTCCTTTTAGCAATGTCATCTGTCATCCATTCATATAATTAATATTTCAAATTTATGCTTGTAAAGATGAAATGATTTTTTTTTTTTTTTAGTATCAAACAATGTAAATAATATAATTTAAAATAAATAAATTTACAAATAATTATCTTTTATATTATGCCAGGATTTTTCACATACTTTTAGGGTTTTCGTGATAAAAAATAAGGATTTAATGCGACAAGAAGTATTAATGATGATCAAAAAAAGTAAAAGTACATTTGTTCGAGGATTAGTTGGTAATGATCCGGTTGCAGTATTTCGATGGGGTATATTACGGGCAATTTTTCGGGCAAGAAATGCTTTTT
>NW_018108493.1:39480-41962 GCF_000183805.2 Loa loa
GAAAGAAATAGAAAAGATGACATAAATATTATGCAAATGCATATTATTTGAATTTATTTGTCTTTTTGAATTCATTCCTTTTAGCAATGTCATCTGTCATCCATTCATATAATTAATATTTCAAATTTATGCTTGTAAAGATGAAATGATTTTTTTTTTTTTTTTTAGTATCAAACAATGTAAATAATATAATTTAAAATAAATAAATTTACAAATAATTATCTTTTATATTATGCCAGGATTTTTCACATACTTTTAGGGTTTTCGTGATAAAAATAAGGATTTAATGCGACAAGAAGTATTAATGATGATCAAAAAAGTAAAAGTACATTTGTTCGAGGATTAGTTGGCAATGATCCGGTTGCAGTATTTCGATGGGGTATATTACGGGCAATTTTTCGGGCAAGAAATGCTTTTTGGCAAGCGGGAAAATTAGCGGAAAAAAGTAATTATTATAGTTGATATTGAAAAAAAAAATCTTTTTTTAATTAATAATTAAATGATGATAAATTATGTAAATCTTGAAATTTTTTCATTTCCATACAATTTAATTTGATTGATTGTGAAAAATTTGAAATGTTTGAAGGAAAATTTTTTTTTAATTTAAAATATAAAAATAAAAATTTAATTTTTTCTAAAAAAAAGGTTCTACGTCTTTAATTAATAATTAAATGATGATAAATTATGTAAATCTTGAAATTTTTTCATTTCCATATAAATTAATTTGATTGGTTGTGAAACGTTTGAAGGAAATTTTTTTTTAAATTAATTTAAAATTTTGTTTTATTTTTTAGAAAATATGGAAGAATCCAAATTATCACATCATAAAAAGGCAGCATTAAGTGGATTTAGTTCGGATACTCATTTAAATGCTTTCTTACGTGGTGAAATAAGCCAAGAAATGGTACCACCATTTTGTGATACATCATTTTTCACTACAATTGTTAGCCATGTACGAAAACAACCAAATATACAAGTGGAAGATTGTCATAGCGCTTTGAAAAGCTTACAGGTTAATTAATTTTAATTAATAATATTTTTGATATTAATTTATATTTGAAGCAAACTTACAAATTTTTCTTTTTTTGTTTTTTCTACAATTTTTATTACATTTTTTTTAGGCAGTGAAAGCTTTTTCGGAAAAGAAAAGTATAACCGGAAAACCATCTTCGGTTGGTAAACAATTTCAGCATTCATTATCACGATTAATGAAAACATTATCTCAAGCAACACCTTATTTTATCAGATGTATTAAATCTAACAACGAAAAGGTTTATCATTCATTTGATCTTTCCTATTAGATTCAATAATTGATCAAATTTTAGCATTAGACGCTGATACAAACAGTTATTACTGTATATATTATGCCAAGTTTAAATATTGCTAACATTATTGGCCAAGCAATAATAATACATTTTATGTATTTAGCCATGATTTAAATAAACTTTTAATAATAATTAGAGAGTATAAATCATTGAAAAATATCCATGATAAATTCAATTCTGATATTAATTAAAAGTTTAAAAAAATTTTGCTAAGAAATTTAATGATAAACAAATATGAGCTAAATACCTTGTATTTGCAGTATTTGTAGTGAAATACAACAAATGTTTACAAATCTAATTTTTGCTTTTTTTTTTAATTTTTAAATAAGATTAAATTTTTTTGAAATAGATAATAAATAACGCATATAGGAAATAATAGAGAAATTATAAACTGGTAATTTACAGATTCCGAATCATTTTGATGATAATATTATTTTACGACAATTACGCTATACAGGTATGCTTGAAACGGTACGCATACGTCGAGCTGGTTATAGTGTTCGTATTGAATATGAGGTTAGCGAATTAATATTTAAGTATTTAAATATTTTTTTTCCAAATTTTAATTATAAATTGCAATTTGTTACTTGCAAATGTATAAAGAATGGAGAAATTTTATTAATTGTTCCTTTTTTTTCTTTAAATTTTAATTATAAATTACAATTTATTGCTTACAAATGTATAGAGAATGAAGAAATTTTGTTAATTTTACCTTTTTTCTTTTTTTTTTAAAGGATTTTATCAAACAATATCGAATGCTTTTACCGAAAGGTTGTGAAAGTACCACAGAAGATGTTAAGGAATTTATCATGCAACATGCATTAATTGATAATAATGAGGTGCAATTTGGAATCACTAAAGTAAGTATTTTTATTGATAAATTAATAATTTAAATTATCAAAAGTTAACTTTAATTTTAATATTTTGAAGAATAATGGAATGCAACAGGTAACAATAAAAATTATCCATTTTTATTTTTCAGGTATTTATGCGTGATGCTGAGAAATTAATTCTTGATGATCATCTTCATCGAGTAATTATGAAGCATATTGAAACATTACAAGGATGCATTCAATCATTGATAATAAGGCGTAAATATATCAAATTACGTAATACAGTTATTGCAATACAGGTATGTATTGTATATTTGACAAAAA
>NW_018108493.1:42165-51806 GCF_000183805.2 Loa loa
CTATGATATGATATGAATATGATNTTAATAAAATTAGTACTTTCGAACTGATGATCTACGGTTTAAAAGTGATTCAAGATGGTATTGCAAAATGTAGAAAAGCATTAATGAGGAAGAAAAAAAAAAGACTTAACTTTGCTCTCATGTTCCTTTTCTTTTTTTTTTTTTAATATTATAATATTACTTTAAAATTTGTTTAATACATTGAAAGTTTTAATTAAAATTTATTTTTGAATTAATAAAATTTGTTATTTTTAAACTTTTGCTATAAAAACAAAAAAAAAAAAAAATCAAATTGATCATTGGTCAAGAAAAGATTGAAAATTAACATTAAAAGTTTTAATTAAAATTTATTTTTGAATTAATAAAATTTGTTATTTTTAAACTTTTGCTATAAACAAAAAAAAAAAGTCAAATTGATCATTGGTCAAGAAAAGATTGAAAATTACTAATAAGTATAGTTATCAATTATGGATAATTTAAACTTTAAATTATCTGCAATGATAATGCATTTATTGATTTGTTTATTATGAAAATTTTCAAAATTTTGATAACTTATAATTATTTGATTTTTTTTCACAAAAAAATTTTTGACATTTTTTTTTTCAGGCAGCAATTCGTGGGATGATTGTAAGAAATCGTTTACGTGAAATGTATGATGCAGCATTAATAATTCAACGAAATTGGAAACGTTTTAAGGTTGAGCATAGATATCAGCAAATTCGTCGCGCAATTGTCGCTATACAAGCACATTATCGTGGTGCATATGCTCGAAGACGGTATAATTTTCTTTGTTTTGTTTTGTTTTTTTTTCCCCCCCCCCCTTCCTTCTTTTTATTCAAATTTATTTCAATTAATTTTATCTTTTGATTTAATTTTTGTTTTAATTTTACTTTTTAATTTTTTTCTTAATTTTTTAATTTTAATTTTTTTCTTAATTTAAAAATTAAAATGAATTAATAATTGAATTTAGATATGAAGAAATGAGAAAGGAAAATAATCCAAAGAAATACAAACATTCGCCAAATTTTACAATAACAAAGATTGTACGAAAAATGGAATTAGCATCGTTTAATTTGAATGATCTTGAATCATTGGCGCAATTTGCAAGTTCAGATGAGGATGATGAAGTAGCATCAACAAGTGCTAGTATACCAGATGAGGAAGAAGAGGAAGAAGATAGTCGAAGTTCAACTGAATTAGATAGGTATGTTTTCATTTTTTATTTTCAAAAATTAAACATTTCCAGTTTATTTTAGTATATTTTCAATCGAAAATCTATCATTTTTTTCTTTTTAGACATTTTTACAATATTATTAAATTGGTAAAAAAAAAAAGTTAAATAGTGATGCATGAATTTTATTTAAAGGCAAATATCATTGTATCGATTTTGATTAGATAATTAAATTGTTAAGATAATCATTAGATTGATTAAATTATTAAGATAATCATTGGATTAAGTAATTAGACTGTTAAGATAATCATTAGACTAGGTAATTAGATTGTTAAGATAATCATTAGATTATCAAGATAATCATTGGATTAGGTGATTAGATCGTTAAGATAATCATTAGATTGATTAAATTATTAAGGAAATCATTAGATTAGATAATTAGACTGTTAAGATAATCATTAGACTAGGTAATTAGATTGTTAAGATAATCATTAGACTAGGTAATTAGATTGTTAAGATAATTATTAGATTGATTAGATTATTAAGATAATCATTAGATTGGTTAATTAGATTGTTAAGATAATCATTAGGTTGGTTATTAAATTGTTAAATTTCATTAAATTGTTAAGATAATTCATATTTATTTCAGTGTTCATTTGGAAACAGAACTTGATGCAACATTCATATTAGAAGATAAAAAATTAAAACT
Organism: Loa loa; assembly: GCF_000183805.2. Lineage (NCBI taxonomy): Eukaryota > Metazoa > Nematoda > Chromadorea > Rhabditida > Onchocercidae > Loa > Loa loa. The sequence continues at coordinate 44,049 of NW_018108493.1, forward strand.
TGTTGAGTAAGTTGACAAATTAATTTTTGCATTTAAATTTTATTATCTATGCTAAATTCTTTTTTCAACTCATTATCCATCGAATCATTTTCAATCTTATTTTTTCCCCTTTTCTATTAATGAAATATGCACTAACTATTCAACATGAAAAACACACTTTGCCCTTTGACCTTTTCTTTTTTTTTGCATTTGAATTGATAAATAATGATATTGTATTATGCGGATGCATTCAATTAATAATTTCATCATTGTCACACCTTTAGTTTATCATCAAAATGTAGTAATGGGAATATCATTCTTTCTTATCACTATTTATGCTTTTACATTTAGCATAATTACTGATAATTTTTAGTTTTGTAATATAGTGTATTCAAAATGAACACATTGATTAATTTCTTACTATGATAAGACTTTCTTACAGTGATAAGAATTTTCTTTTTATTTGAACAGTGATAAGAATTATCAAAGTTTCATTCATCTTTACAATCCATTATTATTCAGGACATCACGAGATTCAGCAATTTTCAAAAGGCGAATAAGTTCAGTATCAACTGTTACAACAAAAAAGGTTTTCTCTATCATTTCTTGTATGAAAATTTACAAAATGTATATTTGAATTCAAATTTCACTAACATTTCAAAACAAATTTTAAGCATTTGATATTCTTCCTTATCACTTTTTATGCTTTTTACATTCAACATAATTACTGATAACCTTTTTTTTCCGGTTGCTAAAGTTTACCAACTTGTAATTATTTAGCAAAACAAATATATTTTTTTGAAAAATTCTCGATAAAAAAAAAGCAAAAAAAACTACCGTTACCTCAATTGTGATAATTTTTGAGTGATATTTCAATTGTATATACTTACCATTTTTAAATCAAATTTTTTTTGGAAACGATTTCAAATTAAATTTAAAAAGTATTTTAATTTCATTCAAATTAAATGCTTTTTTTTTTTTATTTCTTCTTTTTACAGATGAAAATGTTTCGAAGAGCTGCAAGCACAGAAACTGATCGAATTTCAATTCCTGAACATATGATACCTGCGGTAAGCCAATAAATTGAAGTTTAAATGTTTATAATTATCACAGATGATAATTATATTTCGTCAAATAATTTTTTCCTAACATATATATATATATATATATATGTACGACTTCATATTGTTAAGCCTTAAATGCCATTTCGGTTTAAGGTAATTAATCATGACGGAATTAAATACAATATTTCATATTGTAAAGCCTTAAATGCCATTTCCGTTTAAGGTAATTAATCATGCCGGAATTAAACAAATACATCATATTGTTAAACCTTAAATGTTATTTCCGTTTAAGATAATTAATCTTGCCGGAATTAAATATAATACTTCATATTCTTAAGCCTTAAATGCTATTTCCGGTTAAGGTAATGTTGTCGGAATTAAATAAATATAATACTGCATATTGTTAAATCTTAAATGCCATTCCCGTTTAAGGTAATTAATCTTGCCGGAAATAAATTTGTTTATGCGTCGATTCAATTCTAATTAAATGTAATTATTTACCTCGATATATTAGAAATTAATGTCTTCAATATTACCATGCTAAAGTTTCGGTAAAAATAATCAACCGGAAAAAGTTGTCACACTTTTCATTCTTGTCATATGACATATAATGGATCATTATAACTCGCTAAAAATTTTTATACATCTAAAACTTATGGTGACAAGTCATATATATAAAAGGTAGAAAGGCAGACAAACCTGCTCAATTAAAGCTAGCAAATAAAATGAAAAAAAAAGACAACGAGGAAGTGCCTTCATTAAATTATAATTTAATCACTTTTATTTTTTTTTTTGAGTAATGAAATAAATTTATGTGAAAAAAAATTTAAAAAAAAAAAACAAGTTCATAATATCTTGTTAATCATATTTACAACTTTATTTTGTTATAAATTATTAAAATTTTAGAGTCCAGAAAGTAAGAGCAAAAGTCGAAAGATGGGTTTCATGCGAGCTACAAAACATTTGAAGGCATTTTTATCACGACGTAGTGATAGCATCTCAGGTACTGGTGAAAGTCGAGATTCACTTAATACAAGGTATATATATATATATATTTTTTTTACTCAATAAATTATTCTTTGACCTAAATTAATTCTTTTTTATATTTCATATTATTTTATTTTTTTCACTTAATTTTACTAATATTTCATGCTAAATAGCTCATTCTTATCTGCCATTGATAATTTGTTATTTGAATGAATGAAAATGAATAGATTAAATGTGAAAGAATTTGATATTTGGTGTAATTATTTGAGTTAGCATTAATCAATTCCAATTTTTCTTGTCCTATTTTTAGCAAAGCATTTATTTTTTCTTTTATCATTATTTTCATTTTATAGCATGACACAAATCGAAGGAACTAAAACGCCAATGAAACATAATTTAAAATTAAGTCGATTACATCGTCATGAAATTTGTGCATTATGCAGTAAGAATTTTACAGGTATATTGATAAAGGGAAACAAATGCACAGGTATTTATTTTAATTTCATTCTTTTTGATTAATTAATTACTTTCAAATATGGAATAATTTTGTGAGGAACAGTCTCATTATGCTCTAATTTAACAATTAAAAGTTAATTAAAATTTGAACAATTCAACAATCGAAGTAATTCCATAAAAATTTATGGAAAATTTTGAGAAAATATTTTTTTTTTTGCATTCTAATTAATGTAATTCTAATTAAGCGGGTTAAAAATAAGCAATTTAGATAAATAATTATAAGTATGCATTTGAAATGAATTCAAACATTGCTTCAAGTTAATTAAACCGAATGTTTTTTTTTAAATTTAAAATTTAAACAATTTTATCATTTAACGATTTTGTTAATTTCAGAATGTAAGTTATCATTCCACAAAGAATGCTCTTCATTTGCATCAAATATTCCTTGTCAAGCAATAATTCATTCAGTTCGTTCGGATGATATGCCATCAAGAAAGGAATCGGAAATAAAGTGAAAAAATTTTGAAATTATCAAAATTAACATACCTTTTGTTTGAATTAAATTAAATGAAATTCAAAATTCCTTTTTTTAAAATTTGATAATGAATAAATCTAATCATTATAGTAATATGGGATTGATTAGTGTAGAATAAAACGGAGAATTAGAATAAAGGATGAATTTTTAGATAGTTTTAAATATGATAAGATAATGTTGAATGAATGAATAAAAATAGAAATTTAAAATTTCATACTTTAAGATAATTCTGGAATATAATCATTCTGAGATTAGCCAAGCAATCTCATGGGATATATTTTTTTTTAATTATATATTTATTATATCTGTGAAGGATCTAATTATATTTTATATGGAATTTCAACCGGTTTTAATTTTATTAGTTTATTTTCAGATCACCAAAACAATCATTTGCACCACTTATCCTTCATCCAACTAAATCTTTTAGTCTACATAAAACTAAACAACAGGTAGGATTAAATTAAAAAAAAAAACATTTGTACCTGCCAAATAAATTCGTGGTACACATGAAATATATAAACTGTAATATTTCGGGAATTAAAAATTACAATATTTCCGGAACTAAGCTGTAATACTTTCTGGTCTGTTTTTTTTAAAATTTGCATATAATATAGATAGAAAGGAACTAAATTAAAATGTTTTAGATGTTTGAAATTGAAAATTTCATTGTAAAAGATAAACTTTATCATGTCATAAAACATGTCATTTCTAGTTTAATAAAGAATGTAATCCGGAAGTAAATAAGTAACTTTGCCAAATAAGGAATAATTAATTTTGGAAGATCCTGAATTACTTTCTGTTTTAATTAATTAAATGAAAATTTGATAAAATTAGTTAATTAAAATAAATTTTTAGACTGATCCTAGCGATATGATTATTGAAAGTGACAACGACTTGCGACAATTCAATGTATTTATTTTCAAAAAACTAACGAAATTGGAGAATAATAAGATGAAAAGAGATACACAAATTGATGCAATTTTCAAGAAAGCATTCAAGGAATTTCATATGGAAATTATTGGCTATGAAGCGGTTCTCAATGTAAATATCATAAAGTTATTTTGTATAATTTAAAATTATTTCAAAAAATTTTAGTCTTCTTTTGATTTTAATTTAACTTTCACCTTTGACCTACTTTTACCTTTTTTTTCAACCTATTTATTTATTAAAGTTATTTTGTGTAATTTAAAATTATTTCAAAAAAATTTTAGTTTTCGTTTAATTTTAATTTAACTTTCACCTTTGACCCACTTTTACCTTTTACCTTTTTTTTCAACCTATTTATTTATTTTTAATCTATTAATCAAATTGCAAATTTTATTGCTCTTTTTCGTTTATTACTAATTAAATTAATTAATTAATTAATTTTAGGTATAGCAAAATTATTCCAAAATATGTTTTATTATCAATTTCAATACATTAATGCCTCCCCCTCCCTTCTACCCTCCCCCCCCCCCACCCTTTATTACAATTTATGCAATTACTACGCGGGAAGAATTTGAAATGCATTCATGGATAAAAGTTAAATTGTAACCTTTTATATTGGAGAAGGAGAGGTTAAAGGTTAACATTAACATTAAATAAATTAAATTCAAATTTTAACTAAATTTTCAAAATAAACGATATGTTTTCGTAAATTATTTGTAAAAAATTAGTGACTGAGAAAAAAATTTCCAATTCATTTCTATTATTATTTAATTTAATGTTAACATTAAAAACAGGAAGACTTATAATTCATAAAAAACAAAAAAAAACAAAAAGGTACAACTCTTTGTGATATTATTAAGACGCTAATTAATTCTATTGACCTTTTATGTTCAGTGACCTTTTCAGGAAAATAAAACAGTGCTAAAGTATCGCGATCTTATTACTATTTTTGAAGGTTCATTAACTAAAGTTTCAGCACAAGAACAGGTATATAATATTCCATTATTACTAGAATCTTAATTAAATTGTAAGATATCGAAAGGATGAATTAATATGTTGTCATTATCTAAATGATTGTTATAATAGTTACAATTATATATTAATAGACTTTAAATTAATAAAAATTTCGAAATTTTAGCAAATTATTTAAACAAAATTCAATATAACTTTATCTTTTTATCAAATATTTTATTGTTATTATTACTATTCTCTAATTTACAAAATATTATCAAACCAATGATTAATTTAAAAATGATTTTTTTAATTCGAAAATTAAAATTAAAATATTCTATTAAATTTTATAATTGCTTTTTTTTCCTTTTTTTTTGCTTTTTTTTTTATCTCAAAAAAAAAAAATACTATTATAAATATTCATTCATTGTAATATACAATGTGTTAGACGTGAATATACGTAACATACGTGATTACAGGTAACATTTCCCACGACACTTGGTGTAAATGCTTTTCGTGGATTCTTAAATGAATTTATGCATGAACAAACAAAAAGTAAGAAATCAAGTAAGAAATCGAATGTTCTTGAGGTAATTAATAATATATTTCCATTTTTTTTCTCTTCTTTTTTTACTTTAACATTTAATCGTTTTAACTTAATTTATGCGTTCTTTTTCCGTTTATTAACCTTAAAATTAATATATCAATATGATTTGTCAACAGAATATTGTTAGCTTTTTCAAAAGAATATTCTAGAATTGTCAATCGTTTAGGTCGATTCATTCAATTGGAATTTTCTCGAAGGAAAAAAAAAATTCCCATGTAAACAAACTACTTTTATGAGACATTCTAATTGCATGTGCATGTTGCATTTTTAAATTCAATTAATTTTACTATGCATAATACATTATCCTATTATAGGATATAAAGTTCAGAAGATGAGGATTATGAGAAATGATTCGAATTTAGAAATTATATATCTACGGAATGAATAACTGAAATACAATTTATTTGAATTAATACTGTGTGCAAATGATCTGCTTGTGTGTTCCTTATCTATTATATTTGTCAGGTATTTTATTTTTGAACAAACACAAAATGAATCTAATCAGAATTATTGATTTTAAGTTAATTAACAAATTCACATAACTAACCTTCATATTATTTAAAAGACTAACAAATACGACATATCCTGTTCGGGAAAAGTTTAATTATTAAGCATTCTTGATAATTTTCATTACAAAACTTTTTCCACAAAAAAAAAAAAAAAAAGAAAGGAAAAAGAGAAGGAGAAAATATGATATGCCAGTTATCTATTGTAATAGCTAATCTGGTTATTATGGTAATTATAATTTTAATAAAATCTATATTTGTTTTTTTTTCAATTATTTGTTTGCCTGACAAGTGATAAAATTGATTTTCCATTGATTTATTATCTTTCATTACAGAATGTTCGCAAAAAACGAAGAAAATCCGATGCAACAGTGGTATGTTTATTGTTTTATTGTTATTGTTTTTATTGTTTTAGTTGTAATCGTACATAAAATACTGAAGAAATTAAATATAACAACAAAAACTTATTGTTTTATTGTTATTGTTTTATTGTTTTAGTTGTAATCTTACATAAAATACTGAAGAAATCAAATATAACAACAAAAATTTATTATTTTATTGTTATATATTTACATAAAATCTTTATATTCCTGGAATTTTTCATTTTTTCATGTATAAATAAAAACATTCGAAAAATGAAATGAATGCATTTCAGTAATCAGAAATATAAATTTGACCATTAATTTCAGACATATAATGGTCATCGATTCAAATTAGAATACGTTCATGTACCAACATATTGTGAAGTGTGCAATTTATTCATGTGGCATGCTGAAAAAATTTTTATTTGTAAAGCATGTCGTATAAGTTGTCACAAGAAATGTCATTCAAAGATTACGACAAGTTGTACTCAATCGTTACAGCAAGCAGTAATTTAATTTTTTAATTTTTATTTTTTAAAATTTTCATTTATGAAATATTTAAGAACCAGAAAAAAAGTGAGAGAGAGAGAGAGAAAAAAGAAAGTGGTGCAAAATATATTGGAGAAATAGCCGAAATCACATATAAAACTAATGCTTCCGATTATTTCTTAGATAGAAACGATTAGAGTTATCTAAAATTGTAATTTCAAAAAATAAGGAAAGATTAGATTAGTTGATAAGTCAGAAATTATTTCAATTTTCATTTTCTATATTTTTTTACTTTCACCAAATTCTTACGTATTTTACGAGAGTTCATGACCTTTCCTTACCTGCTCATTTAGAATTAATTTCCTCAAACTATTATCCCATCCGACAATTTATCCAATAGAATATAAAATTTACATGGATAAATATTTCAATTTATTTTATCATTTATAATTTTATGAATTTCATTAAATTACAACTTTTATTAACCGGAAATGTCGGGAAACTTTTCAGGATCAAAAAATATGTTAAAATCATAGAGAACGAATAAATAAAGCAAGAAAGCGCAAAAAGGATTTTAAACTATTTGCGCTTCTATTCCTTATATTTATCTTCATTGAATTAAATTTCAAAAAAAAAATGAAGCTAATATAAACTTGCAGGATTCACAATCTGGTGGACGATTTTTTGGTGCTAATTTGAGTAGTCTTGTGGATGAACAAGAAACAATTCCAATTGTTATCAATAAATTATTTATAGCTATTGAGCTTAAGGCTCTTTTTGTTGAAGGAATTTATAGGAAAAGTGCAGCAATTGGACAAGTACGTAATGCACGTCGAGAAATTGAAAATGCAGGTAGCATATTTTGAGAAATTTGAAAATGCAGGTAGCATATTTC
>NW_018108493.1:52255-57224 GCF_000183805.2 Loa loa
AAATCGAAAATGCAGGTAGCATATTTCGAGAAATTAAAGATGGAGGTAGCATATTTTGAAAAATTGAAAATGCAGGTAGCATATTTTGAAAAATTGAAAATGCAGGTAGCATATTTTTAATTGCAGAACAATCAAAACATGATTTTTATGACGAAAGAAATTAATTTCTTTTATCAAAAATGTCAAAGGTTCAATACTTTATTTATAATTTCTTCTTTTTAATCGCATAACATTTAAACAATTTAGTTTAGAAGGATTATTGTAAACCATTAAAAAAAAAAAAAATACAGTTGCTGGTCAATGTTTTGTTGATGGATAAAACAAAATTGTAAAAAAATAAATTTTGAATTTTTTTTTTTCAGACTTTAAAACATTAACATTTGATGATGTTCCAACGCATGTTATGACAACTTTAGTGAAATCATTTTTCCGTGAACTTCCAGAACCACTTATCAGTTACGATCTCTATGAGAATTTTTTAAATGCCTCAGGTAAAAGAAAAAAAATCTTTTTTTTTCCAAATAAAATTGTTCCAATAATAACAATTTCATTTATCTTTTTTTTTTTCCTTATTTAATTAAAAATTTTATAAAATGAAAAATGTATGAATTATTTATAGAGGTACAAGAAAGTGCTGAACGAATAAGATGTTTGAGTGTAATAGTAGAATTATTACCAAAATGTAATAGAAGTGTTTTGGAACGATTACTGTATCATTTAGCACGTGTTGCTAATCAAGTAAGTTAATATTATTTAATAATTAATTTTATATTACTAAAATAGATCAATTTATTTTTATCGATTTTAGAAATTCTATAAATATTTTATTTTATAAATATTTCACAAGTAATAAAAATGATAAAAGTTCGAAATTAATTTTAACTCTTTTACTTTGTAAAATTTGAAATTTCAAATTATTTATTTTTAAATTCCATAGCTTCATATTCCTTCATTAGCAAATTATTTTATGATAGAATATAGTTTTCCATTATTTTCTCACAAACTTATCAATGTAGTTATGATGAATGGAAAGAAGGCTTTACTATCATCTGTCTATTGTTGAATTATTTTCAAAATTTTAAACTTCAACTAATTTAATTTTAAAATTTCCTAATTTATCATTAATTTGCTGGGCAATGTTTGTTAATGGATAAAAAATTTTTTCTAGGAATAATAATTAGACAATTTCAAGTTCCAATATTTATAAATTGAAATTAAATTAATTAAAGCGGAATGCATATCTAGCAATGTTACGATAATCCTTACAATTTTCATTAATATTTTAAATGTAACCCATATTAATTTGAATATTATAAATAAAGAAGTACCATAAATAAAATATCAAGTACCACAGACATTGTATGTCATTTATTGCTTCAGATATTAATTAGATTAAAAATTATTTTTCTAGGAATCAGTAAACAAAATGGGTGCTACAAATTTGGCACTTATTTTTGCGCCATGCATTTTACGTACCAATCAAAAATTGCGTGCACAAGATCAATTACGTGATGTTGAACGACAAGCTATTTGTGTACAAGCTTTAATTGAAGAAAAATTACGACAATTCCGCTCAACATTAACTGAAATTGTTTCGCTTGAAACTGCCAGTGAAAAGGTATATATATATATATTCATTTCTGACAATTTTAAAATTGTTTACTTATTAGAATTTAAATTGAAATAAAAAAGTTAAATTTTAATTATGATTAATTTTCCTAATTTCATTTTCCTTATATTTTATTCTTACCAAAAAAAAAAAGAAAAAAGGAAGAAAAAGAAAATCTATTCCTAAATTTTAATTTTCTTTATGCAATTTTTGGTCTTTTACTCTATTCTAATACCTTTTATTTTGAATATTATATAAATGCTTTTATAGATCGTTGAAAATTTACGCTTAATTGATGAGCATGAAGATTCAGTAAAGGAGGAAATGCAACCATCAAATGAACATTTCGAAACTGCTCGACAATTATTTGTGGAACAATTGGAATTTTTGGATAATGAAAAGTAATTTTTTGATTTTTTTAATTTTTCGATTTTTTTTCCTTTTATTTCCTTCATAGATCATTTTTTCTTTTTTGGGATGATTTTTTAATTTTGTTATGTTTCCCTTATAGATTTTTTTTTTCATTTTTTTTTTCTTTTTTTCTTTTCATACTTATCTTTTTTTTCAAAGTTAAATTTTTAAATTAAAAAAAAATTTTTTTGGAATAATAAAGAAGTGATTTTTTTTTAAATCTAGTTAAAGCAAAAATAAAATTATAGAAATTTTTATTTTTCAGAGAAAAACTCATTCATGAATTACCACCAATGGCATCATTAGAGGATCTTTCATCATTGGAGGAATGTAATAATACACCATTATTGATTGATGAAATATCACAGGAAGAATATGCACTTGATCTTAATGCACCACCAATTTTTAATACTTTAAAAAATATAACAAAATTACGATCACATGGTCCATCAAGACGTCCACCAAGTCAACAACAACATAGGCAAACAATATTTGAGAAGGATTTCCCCGGTGATGTAAAATTGTTGATGTAATTATTTCTTCTTTTACATTTAATGTATTTATAATTTTACATGAATTTGTTCTATTTATGAAAAATTTATTATATAAAAAATACATATGAATGAATCTTTTCAATTGCAATCAATCAATCAATCAATCGATCAATCAATATTGCTATATTTCATCATTTGAAAATAATTGAAAGATTTCGAGAAATGAATGAAAATTTATTCATTATTATTTTAGCAATAAAATTATCAGCTATTGCCTAGAATTGTTTAAATAATCAAATTAAAATTTAAAATTTGCTAACACTCTTCTTATTTCCATTCATTTTTTTAATTCAGTAATTGCAAATTGAAAATTTTTGAAATTTTAATTTTTTGAATTTGAAATATGAAATTTGCAAAATGTCATACATAGATTCCTCTCTTTTTTTCCTACTTCTTTCCTTCACTCTTATCATTTTGTGTTTCTTTTTCTTTTCTTTTTTTTTTTTGTCATCCAGATGACTGCTACGACAAAAAAAAAGAAAAAGAAAAAATAAAATATCTGCTGTTTATACATGCAAACAGGTATTACACAAATAAGGTGTATAGTATATACATATCATAATTAATTAATGAAATACATCTAAATTGATCCAATCGATTCTTCCAAAAATCGCAAAATCTTTTTTTTTTTTAATCCAAAAAATAAATTCCTATCGGCATTTTTGAGGCGAATATTTTTCAAAGGTCAGATTTTCCATTTTTCGCCTTTTGCATGTTTGACCTATGATAATGCTAGAAAATTGACTACTAATTAAAAATTGATAATTATTATTAATTCTGATAGGAAGCCAAAATAATCATCACATTTTAGGCAGGCAAGATGAATAATTCATTGTCTGATTGCAATTCTTTTTACTAATTTTTCTCTTTCTTTTATATATATGTATTGGTAAATAAAAAAATTTTCATAATGTTGCAAATATTTGGCCAAATATTCAATATGTGTTTGATAATCAGTTCAAAGTTCATTTCATATTTTTTATCAATCTTATTTTCTCGCTATGATTTCTTTATTTCACTTCATGAGATAGATATATTTTAATTGAATTGGTCGATAAGTTGGGGGTGATCGATATGCTCTTTGAAGGTGACAATTCTATGTTAAAATTTCTCTAAGATAAATCAAATTAATTGATTTTATCATTTTAGCATAGATATTTTCGTCTTTACCTAATAATTATTTAATTAATTATATATACAATAGATTTGTTATTTTCTGCAATTTTCCGTTTATTGGTTAAATAAGCGCTTTGGTAGATGAATATTTGCGCTAATTTCAACCAATTGCTACCTGATCATTTCTATATTTTTTCATGCAATTTAAAATTATTCATTTAAACTGGCAACGATTTGGTAGTAAATATTTGGCCTAACTATTTGGCTTAATATTAGCCTAATTTGTAGTGCATTCTTTGGCCTAACTTACTTGCTATAATTGCTAAATTTGGAAAATTCCAAAATTTGATGCACAAATTGCCATGATCCATCTTTAGAAATGCATTACTGTAGATGGATTGATTACAATTCCTACATTTTACTGTATGCAAGATCAATGAATCAGAATTATCAATATGATATATGTACTGTAAGCAAATTACTGTAAGCAAAAATCTTTACAATGTATCTATCATGATCAAATAATTTTAATCAATTCAACATTACAGGAAATTAAAATTAAAACAAAATTTTGGATAAAACAACAATTCAATGAGAAATATTTGGTGAATGTTTCAAGATGTTTGTTATGAAGAATCCTTTGCCTGATTTTCTTTAATGAAAAAATCTTACGCAATATATTCTTCTTCTGTTCAAGAAACATCGTACTGTTAAATCCTTTGATCGAATTATCACCAGGTACAGTATGAACTGTTACAGAATGATCAATTCCTGTTACATTCATTATTATTTCCTGAAGAATATTAATTTAAAGTCTCGTTTTTTCTTTTTCTTTTTTTTCCCCCCCCCCACCCTTCTAAAATGATTTTGTTAAAATTGTGGGAAAAAAATAAGTGCAAAAAAGAATGATAATTATTGATTAAATCAAATCTATTTGATGATAACAATAACAATTATTGATTAAATCAAATCTATTTGATAATAACAATAACAATTATTGATTAAATTAAATTTATTTGATGTTAACAATAATGTCAATAATTGAGATTTTTTTTCAATGTTTAAATTTAATTTTGAAAAAGCACAATTTTAAATTCGAAGCATTCAATTTTAAATTCAAAGTGTTTATCTTCATATTTGAGCATTATTATCATCTAGTAGAAAAAAATTTTCAATCTTTTCAATCTATTTTAGCCTAAGAATAATCATATTACATTGAAAATAATGAAGTTAACTTTTTTTTTTTTTCTTTGATAAATTAATTAAGTAATGTAACAAA
>NW_018108493.1:57431-59911 GCF_000183805.2 Loa loa
AAAAGAAAATTATTCAAATGGAAATATTGGACGAAATTATGCCGCAAAAATGCTTTTCAAATAATTCAAAATTCAATAAAATAATTTATAAATTAATCTTTTTGAATAATTTTTTTTTTTTGCCACGGATGAAAATTCTCCACGGAATGATCCCAGAAAGTATATATAATCAAATTTATCCTTTCTATTAAATGGTGGTGTATAGAATTATTGAAGATAAAATAAGTGTAAAGATCAACCTTTTGAAAAATTTTAATGAATGATTTTTGGAAATATTGCTCAATTTTTTCGAAGTTAATCATTCCGGAAATTATGCAAAAATAAATTTATCATTTCTATTAAATGGTATAGAATTATTAAAAAAAAAAATTGAGGAAGATAGAAAATAAATTGATAGAGGAGTAAAATCAAAGTGGAAAGTCGTTATTATTTCGAAATAATTTGCTTGAGAATGTGCGGAAATTTTTGAAATTTCCTAACTTATCAATACAGCCATCCCGAATTACCGTAATTTTTCGACATTTGTTCTACTGATAATTGAAAGTTGTTTAAATTTTGCAGACGAAATAAGCTTTGAGGAAATAATTTTAGGTAGGATATATCTATTTGAATATTTAAAATGATTATAATAATAATAATAATGTAGCAATCTTACCTTAGCTTAACTGGTATGAAATTTAGTTATAAAAAAATATTTGAAAAAATTTCATCGAATTGATACGACCAAATAATGTCACATTTCTTCATTGCTATGACATTTTTGACTTTTCCTGGAAAAAGAAACCTGCAAGAGATGTTTAATTAAATTAATGTTTAATTAATTATTGAAGATCATTTTCAAGTCTCAAAAAAAAAGAAAGAAAAACAAAGTTACTAAGCTAAATTACAAATTGTATCCTTATCATATCTCTGGGCTATTTAGCCATGCATCCATCTGGTTGACAGTTTTACCATTTTGTTAAATTTTCAAAAAATATAATTCCATCGTTAAGTATTTAATTTTACTACAGCTCATTTTTTATTTAATTTTTGGTTTATTCTTTCTATTAATTTATTTTCAATTGATTTCTGATCTCTTGCATGAAATTTAATTTCACAAAAAATCAATGGATAAATAAATGTTTTAAAAATGACAAAATAATTCATTATTATTCTCATTTACTTAAATTGAATAAAAAGAAATGAATGTAATTAAATATTCATTTATCCTAATTGTCCTAATTGCTTCTCTCTCTTTATCTTCTTCCACCTTCCAAGCTTTTACCATTTATGATCAATGCTAATCAGTCTTCTAATAATCTCACTTTCCGCTAATTAATAATTGTTTTTATACGAAAAAAAAAAACTAACTTTACCTAAAGATTGTTTTCCTTCGTTAATCTCCCATTAATTAAATAAATATATTGAATGGTAAAAATATCATTCATTTTTCATAAATATTTTAAAACGATTAATTTTTAAATTCAATAAATCATTTACTTTTTATCAAATCTTTTATCAAAAAAAAGAAATCAAATTTTATTTATGTTCGATTTATCATTATTATTGTATGTATTATATTTATTATACCTATTGCTTATCATAGTTGGCGTATTTTGCCTAAATTTTATCAACCTTTTAAAATGTATTTTTAAGAGAGTTACCATTTTACCAAGAAGAAATACGTGTTGATTATGCATATGCATATTGTTTAAACAAATGTGATCAAAATATTTTTATCAAAATAGCTGATGTATTTATCAGTTAAATAAACTGTCACTTATTTAATGAAATCAAATCAATTTATTCAAAAAGTTTTTCTTTATCAAACCAAATTTCAGCGATGCAAATGTTGCATAAATGGAATCAGAATCGCAATAATTTTGATCATCTATCAAAATTATCGATTGATCATTGAGAGAATTCAGAGCAATGAGCGGGAATGTTTAGGAATACTTTATTGCAAATCATAAATCATTTCATCAGATTCTGAAAACATAAACAAATATTTCACAAAATATTTGTGGGAACAGAATAATATGTGAATCATGCTTTTAAACTTCTAAAACTTCAAATTTTCATATTTTTCACGTGGAACATTTGAATTCAAGTTTAAATTTAAATCTTGCAATAAACTTTGACCTCAACCATATGCTTTTTTTCAGTCTTATACATTTCCAATCTCACACTGATGAAGTAATCTTACTTTGAATTATTATATGAAATTGATTATTTTGCAAATTTTCGTGCTATTACTCTAAATTTGACACTCTTTGACAGTGGCACTAATTAGTAATAATAATAGTAGAATCATTATTACTAAACAATTAGTAGTAATAGTAATAATTAGCAATAATAAATTTAACACTCAAATTTTTGTGTTACTACTCCAAATTTGATACTCTTTTGCTCTTTTACAAAGTTAGTCCTTGGTAATTAATCGGAATTTAAATTTTTTTACCGCTTATATAACATTATTATTATTATTATTATTATTATTA
>NW_018108493.1:60583-63879 GCF_000183805.2 Loa loa
ATTATTATCATTATTATTATTATTACTATTATTATGACTATTATTAATATTGTTACTATTATTATTATTATTATTAATTATTAATTATTATTATTATTATATTGCGGTTGATATATTTTCAGTGATCAAATAAACGCATTGCAGCTTGTAGAACTTTAAAGATATTTAACGGCTATATTTCCACAGTTAGATTATATTTTCCAAAAATTTCTTGATAAAACTCCTCATGACATTATTGATTCTTTTTATCATTGATTTTATATTATTTATTTTATTAATGTATTTTTTTTTTTTGAAATCTTAAATATCTACTGAAACATTTCCTCATTATTTTCCGGTTCAGTATCATTGATTCATAAAATATAAAAGCAAATATTTGATAACCATTGAGAAAGTTCAATTTTTCTTGCAAAGATAATTTGTGAAAATTTGCATGTAATGTATTTACCATATTTCATTGTCAAGTAAAACTTGGAAATTGATAAACTTTGAAAATCAATACAAATTTTAGATATTTAGTTGCTTTGCAATAATTATTGAAGAGTCTATCGTGAAGTAAACGCTAGAATTTCGAATTCCAAATTTCAATAATATTTCTATTTAGGCCTTAAGAATTAAACTTATCTTCTTGTCCCTAGGAAATGTTTTCAATTTTTAATAGGCTCTTTTATAAGATAACCCTTTGGAACATTTGGAACATTTAGTTTCGGCAATTAGTCGTTAAATTAATATCAGAATTTCGATACTATTTCATCCATCCATTATTATTTTGATGGATAATATTCAATTCTGACTTTAATTTTCAGAATTTAAGACATTTCAAAGTAAATCAAAATAGAGTTAAGAAAATGATTGAGAAGATGATTCTTGAAAGAAGATGATTCTTGGCCATTATGGCCATGGCCAAGCATTTCTCAGTTTTTTTTCCCGATAATGACAATGATCAACTGTAACAGAATTGCGATAAGTACAAATTTAATTGCCAAACAATTGAAAATTTCTGTTTCTTGTTCCATTTCATTGTACGAAATATTTTTTTTTCAAATTTTTAAATTTTAAAAAGAAATTCTCTCGAACAATTTCGAAATCTTCAAAAATTCAATGAAATTAACATAGAAAATACTAGCCCTTACAGTATCCAAAGCAGAGAGAGAGAGAGAGAGAGAGAAACCTTAACATATTTCTACTTTGAAAGATTTCAATTTTAATCTATCATATCTGCTTTCAAATTGTAATTTTCCCAACCAAAAATTGATCATAATAAATTTGAAGTTTATAAAAATTAGGATAGGAAATATTTCTAAAAAAAAAAGTTATCTCAAATTAAGAAATTAAAAAAATTAAAAAAAATTAAAGAAATTTAAAAAAATAGAAAAAATTATATTTCTAAAAAAAATATATTACCACTATATTTCCAAGTAAAAGACACCGAGAAATGTACTAGAATTTAAAATTTTCATTAAAATTTAATTCTAATAAACTAGAATTTTTCTTAATTATCGAAATTAAATGTTTAAATGGTAAAGATTTATTTAGCAGAAATTAAATTTATCCTAAAATTCAATTTTATGTTGCATTCCATTTTCGGAATTACCATTGATCCTGATATTGTTGCTGAATGAAGACGATGAAAACAGAATGTGAAATTTTTTATTTTCAGTATTTTTTTTTTTTCATATGATCACTTTTACTTTATGGAATTGTTTTTTTTTCTGCAATATAAAAACTAAATTCGAAATTGAATTTGCTATAAATTGATAGAATTTTTAATTTTTAGTTTAAATATTCAGTAATAAATGCACAAATACACAGTAAAATATATTGGAAAAGTGAAAAAAAAAAAAAAAAAGAAAAAATAGGTTTATTATCAGTTATACCCAATATTGATTATCTTTTAATCTCGTTGATTGATATCGATCCGGTCTAGATTTATTCAATTCTGGAGTATTTCGGATATTTAACCCTCGATAATCGATTGATTCACCAATAAATGGTTTGGATTGGGTTCGTTGAGATATTGGTGTCTGAATTAAAGATGTATGATGTTTTGAGCCATCAAATGTTTGCAATGAACGGTCAGATCGTTTCTCGGGTAGTTCACGACGATTACGCCCAATTGTAGCATAAACCTGTTAGAGAAATTGTAAATTATAAAATGTCAAAGAATTGTATGAATTATTTGAATTAATTAAATTAATAGTCGCAAATTTTTTGCTATAATAATTGCAAATTTCATAAAAGATTCAAATAAATTTTAACATTTTAATATTTTAATTCATCTAAGATATTATCATAATTAGTATAGAATGACCGCTACCATTCCATTGTTTCAGTAGCAATGGTCACTCTAATCTTAACAATGACTTTTCTTTGGTTGACAATCCTTCGAATAGCAATATCAATTAATGACGGATGTCTCAAAAATTAATTAGGAAAGATGTAATTATACAGAATATGGATGAATTTAAAATTTCCAATGTAAATTGTATGTATCAGTGAAAGAAGAAAAAGTGAAAAGTATTCGGATTGATGAGTAATTATGTAAAAATTAATTTGTAAGCATTTGATTAATGCTGCAGAAAAGGAAAAAGAATAATTAATAAATTAAATATTTGGATTAATCTAATCTATAGAAATATACATTAATTAGTTAGACATGAGATGAAAATAAACCGGAAAAAAGTTAAGCAGTTAATTAAGTTTTTATTTGAAAAAGGAAAAGTAATTAATTGAATTAATTGCTTAACTTGGAAATAGAAAATGATATTTAAAAAATTTTACTGTTTAACAAAAAGGACTCTTTTCAGTATTACATACCGTGGTACTCAATAAATCAGGTTGCTTCTCAAGATCTGCTTTCGTTTTTGCAACTAATTCTCGTCTTTTTTGCGCATTCACTACACGTAATTGTCTTTGATGTTTTGAATGTCGCCGAAATATGATAATAGTTGTGATTACAATGATGATAAGTGCAAATAGGATGATTAGTACATAATAATAATTTAACAATCCATTTTTTGGTACCATAGATGAATGGGATAAATCATCGAGTGATATTGAATAATTGGTTGTACTATCAGTTGAGGGAATGTAATTAATTTGAATGGATGGATGAATTTCGATTTCAAATCTGAAAAGAATTTAAAATTCTTTACTTCAATTGAATTTAAAAAATTTGAAAACGATTTTGCTAAATAATTCTTTAAATTTTTATCAGATGCAATGTTCGAGAAACATTTAAAAAAACATATATATATATATATATATATATATATATATATATATAGTATAGTATA
>NW_018108493.1:64713-67809 GCF_000183805.2 Loa loa
ATATATATATATATATATATATATATATATATAGATGAATCAATTTTTTTTTCTAGATTTTTTTTTTTTTTTAAAATTAATAATTCATTTTTTTCATTTTTTTTATTTCTAAAATTAATAATTCAAATTAAACCTAAATCTAGCTGGTTGTATTTGATCAGCATTTAATTCTAATTCTGCAAAATCAAATATCATAACATCAGTTTGATTGGATTGATAAGATAAGCCATTGTTTATGACATCATTATAAGTGAAATATTCCACGAATTGATCAATATTTTCATTTAAAATAAAACGACCAAAACGTGGTGATATGATAACAAAGAAACGTGGAGTTAAACCCTGTAAATGATTAACGAAAAATTTATTTATTTTTAAATTCAAATTTAAAATCTAAATTTTAATCAAATTTTTTGATCATCACATTTTTTTTCTTTTCCTTTTTCTACAAATGTTACCTGTAAAATGGAAGCATTGAGATGTTTATCAGTAATAAGCGCTATTGAGCTACCATTAGCAATAAGCGTTTGTGGATTTAATATAGGAAGTACACGTACGTATGAAATACTTTGAATTGTTTCATTTAATTCATTTTCAACTTTAAATTCAAATTGATCCTGAAAATTTCATTTTCAATTTTTAATTCAAATCGATCATGAAATACACTATCAGCTCAAATTATCATGCTATAACAAATTCATTCATTAAATGTAATACTATTTTTAAATTGAACTAATTATTCAAGTTCAAAAAAACGACAATTAATTAAAATGCCAAACTTCTTTATTGAATAAATAATTACTTCTTTAAAATTTAATATATAATTTTAAATTTTATATTTTTAAATGTAAAATATTTCATGCATAAATATTACATTAAAATGATACATTATAAAATTTATCCATTAATTTTTTATTTATAAAATGAATTAACCTGAAAAGCTTGCATATTAAGTTGTGCATAAAGTACACGTTCCTCATCAATATCATCTTGTGTGAATGTATTTGCTTCCGTTTCACCTGCTACCCAATATAGCGTACCATTTTCTGGTGATTTCGTTATTTGATAGATAATTTTAGATCGATTACCATTTGATTTAGCACCAAAATGTGTCCTATAAAAAAAAAAAAAAAAAGAAAATCAACTTTTAATTATTGCTAATTATCATTGTATAAAAAAAATTGTATCATATCCTCAATGAATTCTTTCTTTACTCTTTTCTTGTTTTCAATTATTTCTAAAATTATTTTTGATGAATGATTTTAATAGATGGAATTAATAATGTAAGTTTGTTTAGAAGTTGAATTATTTTTATAAACATTTATTTAATTCCTTATTCCATACCTTTCTTCTATATCAATCAAATAAATATCGAATTAATTTAATTAAATAATCAACTATACCCTTATTTGTTTATTAAGCAATCTTAATTAATTCTTTCCCTAATCATTTACTTAAAATTGGATATAACATTAGATATGATATTAGTTACATTCTTTTCAATTATTACCTGTTCAAGAGGATATATGTTTTTCCTTGAATATATTCGATATCAGAATGATTTTCGAATGACAATGATAATGGTAATATATCAACAATAAGTGCCCTTATATGACTGCCAACCCAAAATAATTGAATTTGTTTAAAAGGTAAATAAAAACAAATAATTAGTAATTAATGCAACATATCATATAAAATACTAATTTTCACCTCTAAAAATTACTAAACTGAAATTATTAAAATAATTTACTAAATTTATTAAAAAATTATTAAAATAATAATAATTATTTCATATTATCAATTTATGGTAAAAAAAAGAAAGAAAAGAATTGATTCGTTTTTTTTTCCTCCTTTGAAAGATTAATAATGAATTTAATTTCAGGCCTATAAAGTTTGCTAAGATTTTCCCTTAATTTAATCTAAAATTTATACTTTATCTACTCCAAAAAATTTTTAACATTTTATTTATTTTATTTCGAGATTATCTCTCAGATCGATTGCTTATTGATTATTTTGAAATGATGAATAAAATATTTAATTTTTGAATTTTCAAATTATTTCAGAAATAAATTTCATAGAAGATAAAGTGTAAATTGTTTAAAAAAAAAAAAGGGAAATAATATAACTTTGATAATTGATAAAAGATTATTCGGAAATTTTAAAATAATTAATTAAGAAAATAATAATGATAAATCATTAAACAACCTGAAAGACGACAACATCAATGTCATCATGAGTATTCGGTTGTTGCTGATGATAAAGCCGGATTTTACCTTTGTTTATGTCATCTTGAGTAAACAATTCTGTTATATCATTCTTTATCAAAAATTTCACTCCATTACTTCCTGCCTGAAATTTCATTTTTCATTGATAAAATTAAATTTGGTTAGAAAAAAAAACACAAAATCAATATAAGGAACAACAAAAAATTCCTAAAAGAATGTTGAATTCTACCTGAACTAATCGATATTCTAAACCAGCTGGTTTGATTACCGGATGCGTAACTTGGAATATTTCCGGTGATAGAGAATAATTGTTCCCGGTAATTAGTTTAATTCGATCCGGAAATTTCTCAATCTAGAAATGAAGCATTGAGAGAATTGCATGTAATCAATAAATTAGATTTAACTGTTAATAAAGATAAAATTGATTTAGAAAGAAAAAATAATAAAACTAATAACCTTTATCAGTGGATCATCTTGTGATATTATTATTACCGATAAAATCAATAAATTAGATTTAACTGTTAATAAAAATAAAAGTGATTTAGAAAGAAAAATAAATAAATAAAAACTAATAACCTTTATCAGTGGATCATCTTGTGATATCATTATTACCGGTAATCTTACACGTAAACGATTTGTTCGACGATTAGCATCATTTTTGGGTAAAATATGAAATGAAATCTCATCCGGTAATAATGTTTCATTTTGTTGTCGATAAATTAATGATCTTCCAGTTAAAAGATCAAAAAGTTTCATTAGAGTAGTTTGCTTAACAATACTTTTTAATACATCCAATTGACCATATCGTGGTTTCCGTGAAAAATCTACCAGAAGTTCATCACGAAAATGCTCCCGTATGATATTCAAATTA
>NW_018108493.1:68171-78672 GCF_000183805.2 Loa loa
CGTCCTCATTTTTTCATTAGATAATTTTACTTTATTGATTATTACATTTGAAACATCTTTTTTAACATACATTGATATTACAACGTATTTCTCTCTTAATTGTTTCAATTATTTATTCTTAACTACTTAAACTAATTTATCACTTATTGATCACTTAAGCTTATTTATCATTCATTGATCACTTAAGCTTATTTATCACTCATTGATTACTTAAGCTTATTTATCACTTATTGATCACTTAAGCTTATTTATCACTTATTGATCGCTTAAGCTTATTTATCACTTATTAATAGTTTGAGCTTATTTGTTATTAGTAGCTTAAATTTATTGATTACTTATCAATTACATTTTTCTTGTTACATTCAAATAGTTAAAACTTACCAGGTGAAACAATAACATTATGAAGTTGAATGAATTCATGCAAACGATGTGACGGTAATGCCGCATAGGTAATTGAAATTTTGAAACGTTCCTCATTAACCATTGAATCAATCATTGAATCATTGATGAAAATTTTGAACAGAAACAAATCTCTTTTAATCCATTCATCGAGTAAATCAATATTTACTTTATAAGTTAATCGATATTGATCGATATCTTCTTGAGTAAATTGCTTGGTAGGTGAATCCGAAACTAACAAATTTCCATATTGTGGAATTTTTGTCACCCGATATATAATTTTATTTGATTCCATCTGTAATAATTAATCATTAAAAAATATTTAATATATTTTAGAAAGAGTTATGATAAGTTTGTTTAAGTCATTTGTTACATTTCATTTCATCCATCCAATTCTAAAATCAATCATTCACAATAAAATGATACTTTGAAAATTTTAAATTTTTTAAATAAAAAAAAAGTCACATTTGGAATTTGAACTTTCAATAAATCTGATCCAATAATAACAGAAGATTTTCCTGGTGGTATTATAAGATGACCATTTGCATTCATTGTAATCATAGATCCTTTTATACTTTCAATTGTAAACCATTCAGGACCAATTTGATGAAATCCATCACTTACAAGAAATGAAAAACCACCACCAATTGCTATCGTATCTAAAAATTAGCTAAAAAGTTTCAAATTTATTCTAATTTATTTAAATTTATTTTAAATTTATTCATAAAATTTGTGAAAAAAATTAGTAAAAAAATATTTAAAAATAATTTGTAAATGTTTAAAAAATTATTTCAAAAATGATACCTTCATTTCTCACAAAAATTATTTCCAATTTATTAATTTCTGCTTGAGAAAAATTTGTAATAGCTTTTGAAGGATTATTTGTATAAGCAACATATCCATTTAACGGTTTATTGATAAGATATCGTATTTGTTCGATAGGTGTATCATCATCCTTAATTCAATTAATTTAATTCAAAACAATTAACTTATAATAGTAGTAATTAAGTAAAAATTCATTTGTTCATAAAAAGGAACAATTTTAATTGCTTAATTGTTACTTATTATTGTCACTTATGCTACTTAACAACTTTAATTATAACTTATTTATCTCAAATTAAATATTATTTCATCTGTAAAATTATGAATTTCAAAGATTAAAAATACAAAAATTTATGGAGGAAAAAAAAGAAAGAGTTAAACTTGTGAAAATAAATGGTGTTTAGTGATTGGAGCTTTATACGTATTCCACATTTTCATTACTTCATTACGTAACAATTCTGGTTCTGCAAATATAAATAATCTTTTATCTCACAAAACTTATATTTAATTAAATTTAATTTATTATGTATTAATTTTATAAGAAAAAGAAAAATTACCGTATAAATTATTATACCGTACCAAAACAGTCACTAGTTTTGGTTCGGTACATTGTTGTGTTCCTGTTGTACATGCTACTATCATAAAAGTATCACGTTGCTCATGACTAATCGGATTATTTACATAATTGATTCGTTGATCGTTGAGTTCTTGAATATTAAATTGTCTAATAGTATTGATATTAGTTATATTCCATACATCACGAACAAGCCATCCGTATTCCGGATCTGATAAAATCCGAAATTCTATATCATCTTCATTGTTAGTTACATGTAAAATATCGTTATTTATTGTTTTATTAGATCCGGATATAACCGTTATATTTGATACAGATAATTCAATCTAAAAATCACATCGTAAAATTATAATAATATTGTATTAACTTTTTTTTTTGTAATTTTTATTCATTTTATTTATTTTTCAGAAATTCTATTCATTGATTTTAGATATTAATAATGAATAATAATTTTACTTTTTTATTTTACTAAATTATAATTTCACTTATTTTTCCAAAAAAAAAAAAAAAAAAGAAAAATCTTTAAATTCATATTTACCTTATCATCTATAATATTAATAAACAACGTATATGGTCCAATCATTTCTTTATCAATGGAAACGTTAAAAATAATTGAATCACGTGTTGATAATATACCATTATGTAAATATTGTATTTGTCCAGCATTTACGTGTGCTTGCGTAAAACGTGAAACGAAGAAATTACTTGGCATTACGCTACGTCCGTTATTAATTGCTGAAAGGGTAATTTTTCTTTTTTTTTTTTTGTCAATTCGTTTATGCTTCTCTCGTTTGGAAGTTATCATAAACGATTCATTTGCATATCAGTGCAAAATTTACAATGATAAGATGTATCATAAAGCTGAAATGCTATGAATACCTCTTAGTGATTCCAATATTAATGAACCATGCATTGGCTGTCGGATAACATCATAAACAATTTCGTTTGGTTGTTTATGCAAAGCTGTCGCTAATAGAATGCTTTTATCAATTTGTGAAATTGATGAGAATGGTACAATTAATGGAGTTAAAGTAACCATTTCCAAATGATATCTTTCATTATCATTTAGTTGTATTTTCAAAATTTTGAAAATTTTTCTAACTGTTAAATTTGCAACCGTAGCTGTGATAATTTGCTCATTTACGTTATCATCAAATGATAATGCAGTGATACGATATAATATTAAACCATCATCAATATCCTATAAAATAAAAGATTAACAATGAGCTTTTTTCTTTTTTTTTAACATATTCATTTTTAGTTAATTAATTCAGCTTATTTAATTTGTTGAAAAAAATTCAAATTATTTTCAGAGTTTAAAAAAATTTCCAAAAAAATCTCACCTGTTGTGTGAAATTTTTTACCAATTTTTCAGTAGAATTACTAATAAAGATCCAATTTCCGGTTGTAACATGAAACCAAATATCCGAATTTTTTGCATCAACATTAGTTATAGCGGAAAGATTACGATTTGTTAATTGTACAAGGATTACCGTCGCTGATATATCACTGATCAAAATTGTTATATTGCTATTCTGAATCCTTATGAAAGGTTCTGATGCAATGATTACTACCACTGATGATACTTCATGTACTCCATCTGATACAGTATAACTATAATGTATGCATCATTTCATCGGGACGCAATTTTTCATTCCACTACTTCGTTATAGTCTTATCAATAATCGCTACAGTCTTATCATTAAGCGTTAAAGTCTTATCACAGATTTTAATGCTTACTTCATTTCGAACTTTTTATTATGTCCAAAATGTCTTATTATCACTTCACCGTATTGCATTTGTCGTTGAGTGAAACTATGCAACGGTATAGATGGCGAAAAATTGGACAGGATAGCTGCATATCGAAAATTATCATGAAAAGTAAACTGTAATGGTTGAGCATCAATATCATCATCCATCCATGGTAACAATGATGGATATAGTGTACGTTGGCCACGTTCTGTTATCTAAAATTTTATCCCTAAATTTACATTAAATATAATGCCAATTTAATTTCATAATTAAGCAATATTTTATAAATTAAAAAATAAAGGAAAGTTTATTAAAACACATGCCTAAATTCTCGAAAGGTTACCAAGAGCATCCTAAAAGCTGACCTTTTCAAATTATGCGTTATTCAGAAGATCAAAAAGCCTAAATATGAATTGTAGGTTTCATAATCATGATCCTTTAATAGACTGTTATATAGTCAATAATTGGACAGAAAAATTTGTCAAGTATGATAAGACTGTAATATTACTTGTATAATATTACTGCCAGCAAGCCTTGGAATATTGTCATTTTTCAAGATTAATCTGATTGTTAACCAGAATGATACTCGACTTGTCCGCTGATACGAACTTTCAGCTAAGAGAAAAACTTGATCAATGCGATTTTCACCATCCATATGTTTATAAAAGACACTGAAGATTCTTGATTTATTGTCACTTATCATTTTATCACTTTAATTTTTTAAATCTTGAAATAGGAACGAATTCTTAGAAGGATAGAAAAAGATTTGATTTACTTGGATGAATTCACTTACTTGCCATTGTTAACATCCGAAGTAGTGAAATTATCACCATCGATCAATTTGTACTGCTCTCCAGTTGCTCTCTTCACTAATACATTACCATAAATGGGTGCATTACCGATGGTAAATACAAAACTGCTACTATCCGGAGTTCGTAATGATAATGACTCATTGGTTATCTATAAATATTGATGTGCAAAGTTGAAATTTAAAACTTTTGGATTCAAAATATGACCTTAATTATTTAATGAACCAAAGATTTCTATGGATTCTCTTTTACACATCAAAAATACAATTTAAATTTTGATATGAATTAAATCCGAAACATTACAATTGAGAAGGAGAATGGAGAATTAAAAATTTAATTTGAATTCAAAAACAACTATCATCGGTTAATTTAAATTCCAAAAATTAACCTTTTGAATACCGCCTTCTTCAACAATAACAGTTCGATTAATGAGCTGTACCGAACCACGTCCCGGAATAAATGTTATTTCAAAAAGGACTTTCTCTGATGTCACCGATGGTGTGATTAATCGGAAAGTGAAAAAATCATTGACAATGGAATATTGCACAAAATGCATTTTATAGGTAATCTCACCATCATCAATATGCTGAAATATGAAATGTTAAATTCAGTTAAATATAAATGATTCTAAAGTATTCAAGTTTGATATCCAATCTACCAATCATTAAGTATGATACGATTTTCGTTTCAGCAATTCAAATTTCATAACAATGCGATGATATCTTAACCATAAAAATATATTTACAAAATATTTTCGGTTTATTCTCGTTTAAATTAAAATTTTCAAATTTAATTACTCAAGTACTTTAGTCCCAAACTGGATGAATATGCGAAGAATGAGTTAGTAAAATTGATTTTTTTTTTTCATTGTATTCATGAAAAAAAATAAATACATCACAAAATGATTTGGTGACAAGAAAGGACAAAAAAGGCGATATAAGTAAAGTAATGAATAGATAACGAGATTGGAATGTCATAATCTATTAAATTTCGAAATTCAAATCTTGAATTTAAATGAAAGTAAATCATTAAATTGATTAGATTAATAATTAAATTTATCAGATTAACGGAATAATTTGTATAATAAGTGATTTTTGCGATGACAAACGTGTTTTTATCAATCATTTATAATGAAATAGAACAGCATGATTAAATTAAATTGACCAATTTTTCTTTTTTTGTACAAAATTTGCATATTATACAATAAATATATACCTTTTGGGTGAAATTTGATGAAACACCAATTCGTCGATTGCGATTTTTCTCAATTCGACGTAATAATGTGCCAAATTTTGGTGGTTCAATGATATGATAAACAAGTTGATTGGTTGGAAAACTTTTTGGGAATGTCCAAGCAAATAAATTCTCTCGTTTTATCAATAAATTATCCGTGTTATTTAATAGATATGGAATACGATTAAAAATTTTAACATGAACCGGAATAAATGTTATACGAAAAACGTGTATCATTGATGTTGTGGTATCAGCTTGAATCTAAAATGATCATAAAGAAAATGAAGTATTACAAAATGGTTATTGTTAATTTTAAATAAGAAAAAAGGGAAATTTTTTTTTTTGGCGAATAAATTGAAATAAAAGTTAAGAATGTTGCAAATTTTTAAATCTAATTTATTTTTATTTTCAATAAAATTTCATAAATTCATTATATTCATTAATAAATACCTGAAAGCTGAAGGTATCAAGTAATGGATTTATAACACTGGAATGTTTATACTGTACACGTGAATTATCAATATCATCTTGGCTAAATGTTGAACAAATTTCAAATTGTCCCAAACCATTACGACATTGTACAACACCATATTCCGGTTGATCAACAATGGTATACTGAATTGATATTCCGGGAAGATTTGTTGCAAATGATAAATTTGCTGATGAGATAATGGTTGCTGTTTGATGGATTACTTTTAAACCTATAATTGTCACATTTAGTTGTTCTGTCATTTATCTTAATATTTGTTCATTTTACTTGTTCCAATACATTTGCTATTTTTGCTCATTTGATCATTTGATCATAAAATTGTTACTTTTCCGATCTATCGTTTATCGTTTTACTGATCAATCTATCGGATCTATTGTTTGTCGCTTATTTACTAAATCATTTCTTTATTGCTATTTATTGATCACTCCATGTGCAACTATAATATAAGATACCTGTATTAGCCTTCAATTGTATTTCAATCGGTGCAAAATGTATTGTCAACTGAAGCACATCAGATTGTCGTTCACCATCACTAGCAATCAATTTTAACGTACCCTGATTTCTTTTACCTGTAGGAATAATATGAACCTGAAATGGTAACACAGTAAAATCATTTCATAACATTTGTTCCTTAATCATTATTTTTATTATATCTTAAATATGATTTACATTCTTTGTTTAGATATGCTATCGGTGTTAAGGATCATCTCGTAATAAAATTCAATAAAAATAGATAAATCGTACTTCAAATGGCAACAGAACTGATTATGAGTAATTACTATCAGTGTTAAGGATAGTTACGACCAGGGTACCTAAATTCAAATTTGTCACTTTCATCTTCTCTAATCATTCTCAATTTATCCTAACTAAGAATCAAGAGTGGAGGAAACAAAATGCATAAGATTGATTACAATTTTCCTTACTAATTTGTTAGGAAATTTTCGATATTTTAATCGAACTGATAACTTAAATCATTATTTAAAAAGTCTCCTTGGGTGAATTTTTGAATTTTCTTCCTTCCCGAATCTTCCAATTGCACTCCATCAGCAGCGATAACCGAAACAAACACTGTTTCCGGATCGTTATCCGCATCCCACAAGCTTATTGCTCGGTTATCTAACGTAAGCCTTGAAATATGTTTGTCCAAAAATTTTGCATATATAAGAAGCAATAGAAGAAGGAAAAGTACAACTAGACGAGAAGACCTACTGATCCTTTACACTTCATGTAAGAATTTATATCAAAGAATTAAGAATTTATAACACTGATAAGAATTTATATCGCTGATAATTTTAGGACTATTTCAATTTTGTTAAAAATCTATCTGCAGGCTTTGCAGTGTACAAAGATATCTGGCCAAATATATAATGCCATATTCTATTAGTGAAAAGTTTGAAGAATAACGAGTAACTTTGATGCCATATTTTTGATTTCTCGAGCGATTATTTTAAACATAAATTTCAATATTTTCAAAAAATTCGTCTTCCTTTCCACTTTTAATCCTTCTACTATCATTTTTTTCTCCCTCTCTTTACGTTTTGCTCATTAATGAATTAGTGAAATGAATGAAATAAATGAATTTTGTTGCATTTTACATAAACTTTAACAACATATTTACTAGTATTACGCATCAAAAATATTCATTTCCACGAATGAATGAGCAATTTAGAATCATACTTTGAGTCACCAGTTATCCATAGTGTTTTCGAATCAATTCCCGATTTCAATTCCGGTGCATCATTTACAGGATTAATTCGTATTGGTATATTATAAATCATATTTCGTTTTGATGCCACCATTTCTGGTGAATTTATCACAGTCTAAAATTCAAATTTGTAAACGTTAATATGGAGTGAATGATCAAATCTCTCTTTTTTTTTTTAAATTTTACTTTTAAATGTTGAAAAATTCATCGGTTGATCTGTAAAGAAAACAAGAGAAATGAAAAAGCATCTTGGCAATTTTATTTTAATTATAGTTAAAAAAAATATATATTTAGGTATCATAATAGATACCTCTAAACCAATGCTATCAACAGTTGTTTCACTATCATCATGCTTGTAAAATATCTTATTGGTTGTAATATCACTGATAGCAAATTGATTTATTGGTTGATCATACTTTAATAATTGTCCATGTTGTGGTGGTTCTAAAAGTCTAAAACAACAACTAATAGGTAGCAATAGATTAATAAATGGATGAATAAAGTGACAAATTAATTAAATCCAACAAGGAAATTATTTGAAAAATCATTCTTTAATTACTCGAAAATCACTCGACGAAAAAATATAATTGCATGAAAGAATCAAATTCTAGTTCAAAATAAAAAAAATTCGAAAGAAAAGAATTAATTTTGATATTAATTTTTGCATTTTGATAATCATCGAAAGAATTCGAAAAAAATTAATTGAAAAGTTACCTTGCATAATATTTTCTGGAAGTTTCATTCAAATAAATTTAATACTTAATCAATGATTATTAAAATGGTTAAGTTTGATGGATTTATAAAATTCCAGTATTTTAACTCTTTGATCTTTCCTTTTTTTTATCATCCTTTTCTCGTTTGTCGAATATGAATAGCATTACCTGAATAGTATGTCTTCTTTGGAAATACTCTCATAATGATGTCTTGAAAAAGCGTAAATATTCCAACTCTGTATTGGAGCAATTGTTCCCTCATCCAAAATTAATGGTTCTGTAAAATGCGGTAATCCCATATGATGTGGCGGAGGACGTGGTCCATCTGATTGCTCGTTTATATCATTTTGTTGTTGTTGTTGTTGTTGTTGTTGATGCTGTTGTGATTTCTCATCACTGCTAAATATTTTTGAAATTCTTTTCAAAGTTTGTAAAATTTCATATCCTCTTAAAAAATATCGGTATTCTTCTCATTTTACATCAAATGATATCAGTGTTTCCTAAAGCTTAATTAAACATCTTTCTGCTCTACTCTTTTTCATTTCATCTGTGATAAGAGAGAAAAAGAGAGGGAAAGAAATAGAAAGGCAAAGACAGAAAGATCATTGATGTTATGAAAAATAGCAGTAATCCGTATCCTATTATTGGCATTAAATTACAATCATCATTCGTGCTACAAATTTAACTAACCTGCACCATCGATCCAATAAAACTTTTGCAGCAATAGTAACATTTCCCACACAACCATCAAAGAACCCTTCTCATTTCCTTCTGTACCACCAATTTGCACCTCTAAAATGTTCAATTTAACCTCTTGTAATTGATTAATATAAATTGAATTAAGCAAAAGTTACAACTTGTATTGTTATCCTTTCAGTGAAGGAAAAATAAAAATATTTTTCAAAATCATTGAAATGGATAACTATGTTTTATCATCTACGTAATAAGATGATCATCAACAATCCCTTCTCAATCCAAGTTTCTAAGGAAATCTATCGTTGTATTGTTCAATCCCTTAATCAGAAATATCTTGCAATATTACCTCATAATATCTTACAGTATTATCTTACAGTATCACACAGTGTCAATCCTACAGTATTTTCACCGATCAAAAGTTTTCCTGACATATATAAGATTGTGATCAACAATATCTTTTCCTTAAAAGATTCTTCAATAATTAATTAATGCGACAATTTATATATTTCCGACATACTATATACATATTACTAATAATTCATACCATTAACATCGTTGGTAACAGATACCGTAATATAATTGTAATTTTAAAGCATACTTAATTGAGAATTTCGTCGACACAATGATGGTGATAGCATCGTTTTTGATATATTATTATTCATTGTGATCCTTAGCGAAATATCATTAGAACATATAATATTTAGTGTGTTAACAGCGTTATTATCAAGTGAACCAATCAATAGAGAATCAGCGAACAAATTTCCATTTCGTTCGAAAAACGTCAAATTCCGATTTTTTGACAACAGACGCATAATGAAATAATACTTGTCAGAATTCACATTTCCAGAAATCATGTTTGAACTCTGATCCGAAATTTCTGATGTTGCTAATAAAGCCATTCGAGTAGTAATATGCAACCTCAGGGTTGAAACTAGCAAAGATACGGGCAACGATAATAATACAGCCATTGCAGAGATTATTAGCAATTGAACCTTTTCAAAAAGAAATTGTTGCTCATTTTTCTTCCTCTTCCAAAACACATCTAGCGATTGTAGAAGCAACTGCTTGACATAGTTTGTTGAATTAATAACAAATTTGTTTCAATGATCAATCTCTGCGTTCACAGCAAATGAGATCACTTAATCATTCATTTAGATGATTACGCTTTTGTGCTCACAGAAAACGCCATCATTAAATCATTTGCTTAATTCTGAAAGTGTTGTTTCGTAATCTCAATCAACATTTAAGATTGATCTCAAGATGAAAGGAGCGCGGGAGAGTCACAGCAAGTCATTGTGTACAAAGTTG
>NW_018108494.1:0-1885 GCF_000183805.2 Loa loa
AAATAATATCGGTTGCTGAAACTATTCAACTCAGACAATTCAAACTTTCACAACAACAGCCTTCTGAAAACAATGTATTCGCCATGGTACTAATGTACAAATTCCGGCTATTGTTAAAACAATGGCATGAACAATGGAGAAACAACTGAATGAAACTGAGCTGCTGCTTCCAGTAAGCTTAGACCTGGAAGATTCTCTCGAAATCACATCATCTATAAACCATTTACTGTGAATGATTAATGATAAACTACATATAAAACGACAACAAATATGAACTTGGGTTTTGAAATTTCACTTCATGATTACTAGGAATGATTGAATATGCTCTGTGATAGATAACGATCGTTAGAATTTCTACATATTTGGTATGTTTTAGAGTGTATATTCTCTTTGCATTCACAACGATCAGTAAATCAGCAGCGAAACGACCATGAAGTAGAAGGGTTAAAGCGAAAGTATATTCAGATGATTCTCGTATCACAGACATATCATTTATGCGAGAAGCTTAATGTCACATTCATCTTTCAGGTTTTTCATAGAACATTCAAAAAACAAGGCAAAATAAACATAACAAATGAGACCCTTTCATGTAATGCACCATATTTAGAATCTAAAAAAAATCTCCTCCATGATGACTATTTATAATAAAATATTAGAATAATATTATTTTTCTCTGAAGAAATTAGCTAGAAAAAAAAAAAAAGAAAAATGGCGATAAAAAATGAAAAGAGATTGTGGTTGGAAAAGAAATCCAGCTTAGAAATGAGGAGAGACTAGTCCTGATCAACAATCCTGAGATGATGCATGTAAATGGGTAACTTACCAAGACTTCCTCTGTTTTTTCCAAGCGAATAGAGCGATTAAAGAAGCTACACCAACAATCACAATAAGCAACAGCACTGTTGCCACACTACCCAATGTAAACAATGTCGGCAAGGCTTCTGCAATAGAAAACAAAACATTATATTTTTCCCACGTAATCTTGTAGATAAGTCCTTGAGGTACAATATATCTAAATTGAAAGTGTTTCCAGGAGTAAGCCCACGTAAAAAAAACACACAGTTTGTAAAGCGAATTTTAATGGAGATTTTAATGGAGAATTTTAATGGAGACGTAATGGAGACGGGATAATAATGATGGTATTCTAGAATACAAATGGAGTTTTAAAATAGAGAGGAGAGGACAGGATTAAATATCGATTGGTACCCAATCGTTTTTACATCCTAGTTTACATAATAATGATCTAATGGGAACAAATATCACATAATGATGCTGCTCATTGGAATCTATAACATGACTCTTCGCAGTATCAGAAGAACGTTTTAAAATTTAATTTCCTATAATGTCCTTTCACCCCGTAAGTCATAACTCACTAAGGTTTATTTTTGTTGCCAAAATTTGCTTTCGAAGATCCGTTTCGGATGGTAACAGAAAGAAAAAGATACGAACCTATTGAAATGGATAAATTTAACAAAATTTCAATGAATGGACGATAGCAATACCTTCTACACTTTGTATCAAGCGCTCGTAGACCGTAGAAAAAGGTCGTTTCATAATCCAGGCCTTCTAAGGCCGGTCTTTTTTGCTTAACACTGAAGATGATGGTAATACAAAATATCTTAAAATTTGAAGGGAAACGGAACTGAAATAGGGACTGTAAGGAAAGCAAAGCAGAGAGGTACTCAGGCCAATATGTAGTGAGCGCAATTTACCATCTAGGGGAAGTCCTTTTCAGTCCTTACCAAATCTTCCTCAACAGCTGCTCTTTGATGAGTATTTGGATTATGCAAACGGCGAACAACTCCCAAACATATACACAGGTAAAGACACACACGGACACCACACAAAATATATATATATATATATATATATATATAACGACACG
>NW_018108494.1:2214-7429 GCF_000183805.2 Loa loa
AATATATATATATATATATATATATATAAACGCACGCACAAAACCACATGCACAAAGATCAGAAGATAATTGGATAAGTGTCCAATCGAAATCCCGGAAGTAACCCATAAGATGTAAGTTGCTCACTACATCTCTTTAAATTAACAGCTTAGCTTATGCCAGGATCAATCAATATTTGTAGCCATTGAAGAAGGGCTTGTCATTTACTTTAGTGCTTCAAAATCCTTACCAGCCATTTTACCGCAATAAAAGAAAGACAGTAACTATTGCGGAACGAATGGAAATCAGCATGTGGTGTTTTTCATGAGCAATGAGTCTCGCTTATAGGTTTAATGAAATTAAAAGCGTAAATGGACTCTAAGGAAACAGAGGAGGTTTGATGAAACAGTGATGGGGAATAAAAAAAAGTATTCTATGGACTACTTTTTGAAAAAAAGGGATCAGCAGTGAAGAGCAGAATAAATCGTTCGTTACATAAAATCTACACCGGCCAAAAAGGAACACAGGGATGATATTTTCATATATTTCACATTTCAGAACGTATGCTTGTGTCTTTCTATAGACACAGACAACGATTATCACTGATTATCAAAGGCAACGAATAGTGCGCCAACTGTTATTACTGCATGAGTAATTTCATCTCAGTCCAAAAATGATGCGGTAAAAGAACACGGTACAAACGTGAAATATTTGTGCGTTGATAAAGTTATTGGAATTAAGTTGGAAATGCGAAGGTGGAAGAAAGATAAGAAAATAGAAAAAAAACCAATAAGCCTATATTGTTTGATCTTTAGGGCCTTAAGTGTAAAACGATATGTGCACATGTTAAGTATAATTTACGCATTGAAATGTTTTTGGTCCTAATAATAGTGCTCGGTAAACTAAATCAGCGTATCATGTTTTCTATTTCTAGGTTTTCTCCGCCACAGGCTCGACCATACTCCATCTATGCTCTCACGCATCTGAGGGATGACGTTGTGACAAAAGTATAACATTGTGTAAAAATCCACAGAATTTCTCTTACTCATAGTTTCCAAATTTATGAACAGACATTGCTTTCCGAAGAGAAATGATAAAAGGAAGCGTACCAGAGTGGACAGAAATGGACTCAGGCAAAATAGAGAATATTAATACACGGTAGGAAATTTGGCCTAATAGTCGGATTAACGCTAATGGTGGATAAATTAGATGCTTGAAAACCCGAGTGAATGGCAATATGTAAGATGCATGCTGAGAACGAACAAGAATAAACAAAAGTTCATACATTCCCACTTTTCAATTACTTTTTTTCTTCCATTATTCTTCATCTGTTGTTAATTTTGTGAAGAAAAGTTGAATTTTGAAAATCCGAAAAACTTTTGGGATATCGAAATTTCTTGTAATTTAAAAAAATTAAATGTGGAACTCAAGTCTAGAAAAAAAATAATCATTATTCCATTATCTTTTTATAAAATATAAAGACCAACGATGGCGGGGAAAGAAAAGCTAATTCAAATATTATCATTACTCATACGCCGTAAACAAGAGAAAGTTGTAATATTAAATAAAAAACGCTGCCTTAGCCAATTGTAGATATAAATACATATTAGTTAGTATAGTCGTTTTCCTGTTAGTGCAAGAAAGTTGTGAAGAACTTTTGTTTGTGCATGGAACTGTGCGCATTTTGTGGTGTAAAGTAGTGTACTGAAGCTCTGGGTATTTCCTCAGAATGTTTCTCAGAGCAATGAATGATTAATGAACCAACTTGTCGTTGCGATTTCAGAATATTCTGAGTCAGTCCACATATCTGGTGCCGTGTACAGTCGTAATTTAAAACGATACGATGTTGCTGGCTTGAGTGGCCCATTACAAATAGTGTCAACTTCGATATTACTGCAGGTACTGTCCACACCTATTACCTGGAATTTTTTTAAGGTTGCTTGCTCAATCTTACGATTCTGCCAGGATGCATAAGCTTTTTGATTTTATCAAGCTTATAACACATGTTGAGCACAACCATTCCAAACCTACCTCTTGACCTAATCATTTCTTTTGGGTTAAGTTTTATTAAATTAAGATAAGTTCAACAAATCTTCAGTAAATCCTTCATGAGCATTTTATCGTGATGTGAAAATGATAACGTTGAATGGTCACATCCCACTGGAAGTTTTTAGATAGTCAAAAAAAAAACTACCAAAGGTTAATTAACCAAGCGATCCTACTTTATCAGCGGATAATTGTGGAAATGATTAGGCAAACAGCACTGGATGATCCTTACATATTACTTCAGTAACACCACCACCGCGCACTGCACCGAACGAGTAGACAAGGAGTGCACTGATTTTGGCTTCTCTTTTAATAATAATTTGAAAATGATTAAGATGAAATGCTTAGGACTAAAGTGTTTTGTTGGAGGGCACTGAGACAGTTATCTAACCGCTCGGTTAAGAACTTCATCACAGATGACGCAAAGGAGATGTTTATCATATCTGTGTGAAAATTTGAAATTTGTGCCTTTCTCTAATCTTAATTTTATTTAAATGATTTACAGGATTAAAATTTGCGTGGAGAGTAGAAATAGTTAGGTAACCATGTAGTTTTAATAAAATTTGATTCGTGAATAAACATATTTATGTCATACTTCAGAAACAAAGTGAGGCGGAAAGAATTTTCGGAGCGGTTCAATCATTGTTTCAATCGCAACGTATGCTGGCCACAAATCGAATCTCTGCACTTGGCTCCATGTCTGAAAATACCCACATAGCTGAATTAGATTTTAAACCAACCAATTTATTCAGCAAAAATGGTAGCATAACAAAGAGTGTGAATAATATCTGAGTTGCATTAAATAAAGCCCAAAGAAAAAATATTATGGGACAGTTGATAAACAAGAAACAACTAATTAAACAGGTGAATAAGTAAGAAGGGTTAATAACTTGTGAAATGCAAATTTAAATAACGAAAATCTTACAAGTGTTTTGTTTTGATTGTCTATAATAGAGTTGATTATATTTTCATTGTTATTGTTAACTTCAGCAACAATTAGAGCAGACTTCTTCAGATATCCGTGCTTGGCGTTGAACATCGATGTGCTATATCGTATTCCCAAATCGGTGCTATGAATTGTGTTGTACACTATTTCAATGCCTGATGAAGGACGTGGAGGAGCTGAAATATCTCATCTCTAACTATTTACAACGATCTCTTTAAAAGTGCAAAATAATCTGATTTAAAAATTTCGAAACAAAATAGTGCAGAAAGATAAAATCTTTTGATTCTGAAAAGTGGAACTCTCTTCATTGTTACAGCTGTAATGTTTATAATACGACCCTAAAGATGGTTGCATAATTTGTGATT
This sequence comes from Loa loa, assembly GCF_000183805.2. Taxonomy (NCBI): domain Eukaryota; kingdom Metazoa; phylum Nematoda; class Chromadorea; order Rhabditida; family Onchocercidae; genus Loa; species Loa loa. The sequence goes on from NW_018108494.1 coordinate 5,551, forward strand.
ATTATAGGGTCATAATATATATCTTCTGTGAAATTATTAAATTAAATTTAACTGGTTTGAAAAATGATGAAAAAAAAAGAGAAGACTAACGTAAAATGGGCATTTCTACGTGTACAGCATCAGATGCAGCACTAAAATCACCGGCACCAGCTTCCGTAACAGCTCGAACATCCATCCGATACCTTAAGCCACCAAGTAAGTTATCCACAACTGCTTCAATCGGCTGCTGTTTATTGTTATTATTGGTGTCATGAAAGGACAACAATGACGGATGCGCTCCAGCACCAACACTCACTGACCAATCACTTTCTTGGTCGTCTTCCTATTTTATAGTATAAGTGTTTACTAAAGATATATCTATTTGACATTTAAACTATAACCCAAAATCGTCAATAGAAATACATAAAATTGAAAAGGCAAACGAACCCTAAAGCGCCACATCTGCACTATTGGTTATATAGTCGGTGATAAATAATGTTTTCCAATTTATTTAAAAATGTAGGAAGAAGTGTTCACTGTTAACTTGAAGTTCATCAGTGATTCAAAGTTTGTTGCATGTAAAATGGTTTGAAGAAGGGGAAGATTGTGAGGAAGGTCAAATCAGTTTGGCGACCTTCCGCTCACAGTAGCACTAGTACAAGAACTGCGACGTTCATTGAAAAAGTGCGAATGAATTTGGATGATGTAAAGAGAAGGAGTGAGGAAGAGAGGAAGTGGACAGGTTGCATGCACTGAGTAAATTAATATGCAAACAGTAACAATCATGAAAATAAGGAAAGAGGTGGCAATGACTATTTAATAAGCAAAGCGTTTCTTCAGTAACGGTACTCGATATTTAAAAATTACAAAATGGACTGTTTGACAGTTTCGAGATTATCAGAATATCTTGAAGTGTTTCACTGTGGTAGAAAAAAATGACTGGAACATGATAGACGAAAGACGTCAATGGTAAAGAAAAAAAATGATAAAAAGAGAAGGGCCAAAGATAGAGGAAAAGAAACAGGGAAGGGAAGGAGAGAAAGGATACAATGGGAAGGGACAGGCAAATATTCTGAGAAATGCTTTCCCTTCCTTCAGTGCAAAAATTTCAACTAAAAATTTACATCTCTGAAAGGAAGCACAGTACGTGGAAGAGAACCTGTTTTCTAGGTCAAACGATAAATCTTTACTTACCTATTTTCTCGATGATAGGTGCATCTCCTTCCTCAAACATAATGTATTATAAGAATTTACTGCCGGATAATTTTCCTTCCCAAAACTAGAGACTGGAAGGCATAAATGAATAATCAAAATTGGCGCTAAATGAGCTATTGTTTCACGCAATTATCATGAAGGAAAATCCATAACCTATTTTCCATGTGTCCAGTACATATTGTTTTTACACTGGAATTACTGGAAGGTAAGCTGAAGAGCTTTTCACTAAAATGCAGAAAATAAAACATCCTTACTGCTTTTTTGTATCATCGAGGGTTTTCACAGGTTCCACCTTAACTATTTGTTTTTTCATCTGCATGAATAATCATAATTGTAGTGCCTAACTTCATTTTACAGAAATAGATTCTCAGGAGTTGAAATTTTAGACAATCATTTGTCCTCAACTTTCGATTTATAGGCTGTTCTCTTTTTTGGTTTGTCAAGCAATCATTTGCACACTCATCAATATCTAGAATCTATTTCAGTAAATTATATTTTACTGGAAAAAAAGAAAAAAGAACTAGGAATCACTTCGAATTAAAAAAATTGAAAAAAACAAACCATAGAATGTATGCCAATGATATAATGCGTGATAATGCCATTTGGCAAAGATGGCGGTAGCCAAAATAATTGCACACTATATGGATTCAATATGCGCACCATTAGATTCCGTACTGGTCCCGGT
>NW_018108494.1:8123-16489 GCF_000183805.2 Loa loa
ATATATATATATATATATATATACTTAATTATTATTATTATATATATATATATATATATATATATATATATATATATATATATATATATATATATATATATATATGTTTATTTATTTATTTATATTTGTCTTGTAATAATAAACTTCATGCTTAGTAAACCAAACTCACAAAAAGTTGAACCATAAATGATGATAAAAAGAGTGATTCATCTTACCTTATAGCAAGAACCACGTCTTAACTTTGGAACAATTAAGGGATCACGTTCATATTGTTTTCGCTCAAAGCGTTTTGACTGCTCTTGCCACGTGCCACTGATTGACTTACTTAGTGGATCAACGCGCAAATGCAGCGTGCTGTCAGAACCAACAATATTTTCCCAAACATCATCTAATCGTGCTCGAGCCATCTCGGCTACGGGCCATTTTAATATCAAAGTACCGTCAGATTCCTGAAATTCTGATTCAATGTCATCTTTCATCATTTCTTTTACAAGTCATCTTTCATCATTTCTAAAAAAAATTCAAAGTAATATAAGGAAACAGATCGTAATATTATTATCAGTTGTGGACAGTATCCATTTCATTTCCATACTTTTGATATGTGCAGGAATTTTTTCCTAATCTAAGCAGTTTTTCAGCCTATTCAGATCGGAAAATCAATAATGCAGATCGTTCAGACAGAGTGCGACAATTCTGATAAGCCGGCGTAATAGATAAGATTAATTAATGGGCAAGTTTTTAGAAGAGCTATATCCAGAGATGCATTTCAAGAAGAGTTTAATTTCGGAAAATGCATCCATCATTTAGTTTGTCTCATAAAAATTATAACTTACTGATAGCTGCAGTCCAAAGGTTTCCATATCAAAAGCTGGTTGTAAGGCAAAACTTTTGGAGATGACATTACTCGATGTGTTTTCGCTAATTGTTTTTGCAGAAACTTCATAACGTTGGCCAGGATGTAGATCCACGTAGATTGAACATCTAAATACATTCGTCATCGAATAATACTTCCAAAATTGAAAAATGAATAGAAACGTCAAAGTAAGTATGTCGTCCCGGTTGGAGCAATTATGCTGTCCAGGACTAATCAGCAAGTTTATCATCATGAAGTATTGACATGATGGTGACTTGCGGCGACAACGCTTAAAAGATGCAGTAGAAAAGATAATCTCGATGAGGTCAAGGTAAATTATAACTCAAATTTTTATTATGAATTAATGAATTTATAAAGAATATTCATACAGTAAAAAGTTTATAAATCTCATGAGTGGTTAATCAGTTCATTTGACATCTTCGAATGAACTTACTGTCTGGCAGGTGAGGTACTTTTCGAATTGTCAACAGCTGATGTTCTTTCAATAACGTCTAGTTTTTCATTCACCAAACTTACAAAACATTTCTCTATGTGACTTTCAGATTCTGATGCTATGTCCATAATCAATCTAAAAAACATCACTGATCATTAAAAGCTGCAGCATAATTTATGTAATTTATGTAATGATCTACTTCTTTCACAGATGATTTATTCGACTCCTATAGATTTTAAATGTATTAAGCTTCCGTATCTTTTTCATTCAAAGTTTCTTTGACAGGACAACAATTTTGATGGTTTGTCACCGTGTAAGGCTGAGCATCTAGCAGCCCATCAGCAGTTTTTTCTGTCCACGGAGTCGCGGGAGAAGCCTTCCACTCCCACCGGTCTTCCTTTATCTTAAATCAAAACCTTCCAATGTCAAAATCCGTTGATCTTTCATTACAACTTCATCATCTCATTAATCCATTACAATGCTTCATTTACTGTTTTTTTATGAAGAGAAAGTACATTATAAGAATACGGTAATGGGTAGAACTGACTTAAGTATATTAGTCCGGCGCTCAAAAACTATTTCAATTTCTCATCTGGCCTCCTGAAAAAATTAATAGCACATCTCTGGTGTAAGGCTTAGTAATTTAAAATCCTGTAAAAAAACCGCTAGAGAAATAAACAAGAAAGTAATACCTGAATTTCCGCTTCTCATAATCCATTAAAATTTTCAAATTTTCAGGTACTTTTGGCTTCATCGTATATATTAGTTTGATACCTTCCGATGTTTCACTGCTTTTTTTCGTTCTTGCAATGAACATATACGTTCGTCCGGGTTGTAGACCATTACATATTTCGACTAATCTTTGGTTACTTTGTACTGTCACCTAAAAAAAGGAGCATTATCATATGATAAATATCTGTTATATCCAAAACTGCTTCAAACTGGCTGAGTCAGTAATAAGAAATCCAGTTTTCCAGAAATTTTCTATGTCTCCAATATCAAGTCTTACCTCCATCAACGAAGTACTGATCCTATTAAGTCGATAACTGATCGAAATTGAATCAGCCCCTGTTCTTGATGTTAAGAACCATGAAAGCCGTACACATGTAGCATTGAGTTCTGCTACTGCTAAATTTTCTGGAGAATAAGGCTCTAAAAAGATAAGCCGAGATGATTAGGAGAATTAAAAGGTTACAGATGGAAAGAAAATGGAAGGAATAATCCAAAGTGAGCACAGTCAAAGAATATCCGCTTAAAACTTTTTTTGACAAGATTTGAATTTTGAAAATTCCAATTTTTGCTAAAAGTCGTGCTGTATTTGAAAAATTAAAATAATGTGAAGAACATAAAAATGAACTTGTTGTTAGGATTCCATTCCACGGTCGACCTTCGACATTCTTTATTTGTGGCGTAATAGAAACATTATAATCTTGTCCAGGCATTAGATTCCCAAGATAAATTTCTATATACCTTTGTTCCGGAATATCATTAATTTCAAGTTTTGGAAAATATCGCAACGGATCAAGTTGTATATAAGATATTTGGTAGCTATCCTGTAAAAAATTTCACATATAAACTGGTTTCAAATTCAGAAGAATGATCAAATTCAGAAGAATTTTATAATAAATCAGAAGAATGATTTATTATAAAATGTTCAGAATAGTTTCACCAACGCACACTTCAATTTTTTCGTATAAACTAAAGGTGGCTAAGCTTTTATCATTTATCGCCAATGTTACAGTAAAATTCTTGATTGAAAAACCTGCATTAACCAACAACCAGAAACAACAGAAGTAGTGCATTCAGAAGATAACTGGAAGTTTTAGTGATTCAGGACAAAATCATTTTAGGGTCATTTGCACATTATCAATCTATCCTTCGTTTTAACTGTCCAATAAAACTTTAACCTGTAGGGCTTTTTCAGGTTTCAATGCTCGTAGAGTAATATTAGTGTGAAAGGAAAGGATGGTTGCATTACGGGAGGCGAAATCTGGTGCTATTGGGTCTGTTATCACTCTTTCTTCCTTGATCAGTTCCGATTCACCTTTTCGCCTACCAATCACTGATATACTGAAATTAAAATGAATTATGTTTTATTCTGAACCAAGTTAGAATTCCCTTACATTAAAGGATTTTCCCTGTTGGAAAAGCAATACAAAATTAGCCATCAAATACAAAAAAGCATAGCAAGAAGTAAACCAAGCATCGATTTTCTTTTAGACTCATTATTCGTGATCTTAGCAACAATTGAGTTATAGTTTATGTCTCGATATGTCTTTCATCTCTTCATTCCTTTAACATTATAAACAAAACAAGCAGACTCTCATCTTCCATATAAAATGATCCAAACTTTTGGTTGAATGAACATGCATTTACGACATTACCGAATAGCAGATGAGAAGTGATGGTTGAAATAAATTTATTATCTGCCTATCAAATCTCAATTGTTTTGTTTTTTTTCTTTTTTTGGTGCTGACTAATAGAAAATTTTCAGTGAATGCGATTAGCTATCTTGCTGTTCAAAAACTACAACCAAAAAATGGAAATGTATTTTTGAATCTATGAATCTATAGATGATGACTCAACGCATCCCTAATGGTGGATATTTGAAACATCTTATTTCATGCGCACAAATATCGAAACGCCGGTGCATAGATGTGGACGCATTCAAAAGATATTAGAATGTAACTCCAGAGAGATGTATGGAAATTCATACATGTAAATATAAATCACCTTGTCAAATTAAAAAACTATTTCAAGTATAAAAGTAAATGAGGGGAGGGGAAATTTTCAACATTACCCACAACAACTTTTAAGTTTTAAATTACAATCTTGACAGTTGTTTAACGCTCACTTAATTACGCTTTCTTGCAAATTTTCAAAAAAAAAATAGCGGGAAAGTAGTTTGATTTAATTATTCGTCATTGAAACAGATTCGCTCCGTTGAAAAAGCATTTTGATTATTCTTTTCTTCTCGATTATCAAAATAAAAATATAGTGTGACGAACAGCTGATTGCAGTAACTTCTACATAAAAAGAACAGTTTCATTTTAAATTGAAAAATTCTTCCCTTTTCTTCCCCTTTTTTCCCATTTTACGTCGAAAAAATTCTTTCCCACTTTTTTCTGCAATTTACGAATATCATAATTTTCTGAGATAAAACACTTCACTCCTTAAATTAAATTATTTTCCACTAAACGATAGATGAAATCTCTGACCGGCTGTGTTGATTTCTTTATTCTTACTTTTTTGCTGAATCGGTGCTAGATGATGTTTATACGGCAGTTTTAGCAGATTAAAGTCAAAAGAAATGATCAATAAATCAGAATTAGCATGATTTAACGGTAACGAAATAAAATTTTAAATTAAGAAGCTCATTTGCATTTTTGTTCATAATGAATTATTCTAAGTGAAAATTTTTTCCCCGACTTTTAAGCTGAATAAAAAGGCAAGCAGAATTTAAAACCCAACCTGTATTGATGGCCAGGATGAAGGCCGTGAATGTTGATAGTCTTGAAATCTGATGGTGATGCTAAAAATGTCCTGTTGATATCGCGTTCTGATAGATCTCTAAAATTGTCAATAATATATCGTTTTAAAATAATCAACTTCACCTTTGTTTCAAGTTGAAACTGTTTTATAATCCAAAGTTCAAACAATGTTCAAATGATGTATTTCAGTGAATTGTCAGTACAACTTTCCATGTTATTTGTTCGTACTTTTTTTTAAAACGTTTTGGAGATTTGTAAAAAAAATATGAATTGAAACTTTTACACGACTGGTGAAATGTCAACAACTTTAGCGATAAATTGGCCAAAATTGGTTGGAGAACGAGGCAAAATAACAGTAAGTAATGTTGAGCGATCTGTCGGGTCTTTTTCAATTGAGAAATCTGGCAAAGTTGATAACGAACGCTGAAAAAGCTGTCTCGATCGGATGGGCTCTGGTTTTTGAAATACCTGAGATTTGTTTGGAGTATCTGCGATCTGTAAAATAGAATTAGGTTAGATTTACTGATCTATTTCGATAAATATGATCTATGTTACTATCTTTTTGTAATTTACGCTCAAATTTCGCTAATTTAATTATTTTAAACAATATAAACTTCCCACCATGCCGTTGTCGATGATGGATGTAGTAATTTTTGGATCATCTCGCAGCGTTTCAATATGAAGTCTTTTGTTCGAGATTCCTAAAAACAGACTATAAATATATCATGAAGACGGTTAGACTATTGCATTAGGTGGTTTTGAAGTTCTTACTTTTGGTTTTGAGATGAAAAAAGTAAAATCAAATATCATATGAAGACAATTGTAGTAGTAAATCTTTTGCCGCAATAAATGACAACATTTATACTACCGATGTCTAAACATTATTCAGAGAATGCTTCCACAGTATTTTTCACATGTGTGGCTATCAAACTCTGCTTCAAAGCAAACTTGCTCCTGTTTCAAAGTTAAACTTTCAAATTGCTGTTCTTTTCTTGAAGATTAAAAAAGTCTCACCCCGATATAAAGCTATTGAAGAAGCATTCTCGAGACCATTTTGGAAAGAAGCCGAATTGGAGCTGAACTGTGAACAAGCTCTACCAATTAAATGGAATATAAAGTAGAACTTCAGCAACTTTTCGATTACATTTCCCAACTTAGTAATTTCGGGATAAATAACAGTTCTGGTAGTGATTAGAGTAAAATAAGCGATGATTGCACCAGTAGCATCAAAATATATATGTCTGAAGCCTAAATTGGGCTTCATATCTCGAACTTACTGAAATCAACGTTGGCTATTGCTGAAGATCCAATATTAACGATCATGCTTTAAAGGAATTTATTCCATCCAATAAAACAGAAGATGCTATCAATGAATAGCAGCTGTGTAACAAAATATGTTGACCAGAGACAGTTCTTGTTTTCAATTGAATGCTTTTGGTGGAAAATTTCATTGCAACATACTGAATCACCATTCTTTGACCTTAAAAAATTATTTCAGTTTACTTTCTGAATCTAGATCGATCAGAAATAATTGGACATCATTACGGTAACAAAAAATACCGGTCAGAAAGAATTCAGTTTAAAACTAAATTAATGTATGAAAAAAAATCAGAAAAGTTTCAAGGCGCTAAAAGCTTCTCTATAGTGTAATCAAATTGATTATTCCAGACGATGTTCCACAGACAAAGCTGACACTATCATTGCATCCACGAATTTTTTAAAGAGACGCAATATTTATAAAAATATCATCAACGGCCCCAACTCTTTAATGTCCTGAAGGGTACAGGTAAAAGCCTGAGGTAATGTAAACAAAAAAAAAAGCAAAAGGAAAAACAAACATAACCCAGCTGTGCTCAACTTATAACTACATTCGAAAAGCAAAAAAAAAAAATCTCAATTCGATAGCCGAATATTCATGATGGAAAAAGAGAATTGATATCTGCACCGTTACATTTTAATTCGAAATATAAACGAGAGTTTTTACTGAAATTTCTCTGAAATAATCAATTATATCTAGAAGGAGTTCGAAAAGACAAACATTGAGGTTTGAAATCGTCTCAGGTTCGTGCTCTAATTTATTTCGAAAACCAGAATTTCTGACTATGGCGAGATGATTGTTGACAATATGTAAACGAAATCCGAAAAGGCAAGGACATCAGTGAATTCTTTTATAAAGATAAATGAATAAAAGACATGCAAAGTTCTAATGAATAGCTGTGATCACTTTACATTAAACTTTTCAGTCTTCTTAATAATATTCAATGGGAATGCTGGGTAAATTTCAAATTTTCAAATTCCCTAATGAATGTGTGCACCGTCCCTCTGCTGTCAATGAATTAGTACATTAAATGAAATAAAATTAAATTGAATTAAGATAGAGCAGTTGACGACAGCGTTGGAAAATAGTAAAAGTGCGCAGTGAGATGATGGCGAGTGATGTATCGTGACTCTGTCGACTAGTTTATATTTGTGAAGCAATGGAAAAGTCGGTCAATGTGATTTCATTTAGGTGACAATCAGAAATTTTACTATGGATACAAAAGTTTCTTCAACACATCTTTTACTGCAACAAAAGTATTTTCACTTACTGTTCCAACGAAATTCCATCCTTGCAAGTTATTTCAAAACTTAGAAAAGGAGAAGCTACTGACTGATAAGATCGTGACGAATTAGAGTCATCGGACGATATGAGATCGTTACGGATATTGTGAAGGAATTGTAAAATTATGAAGCAATGATAAAAGGATGATAGAGTGGAAATAAAATTACGCTTTAGTAATCTACTCCCGAAGTTTAAAGTCACAGTTGGAACCAATCAATTACTCTTGTAAAATTTGAAAATTCTGGTGTATAATGAATTGTGAAAAGTTTGGCAAAACAAATAATTCTGAGAACATTAAGACGCAAAATCTGTTTATCAAAATTCGAAAATAGTACTTCAGCTTCAACCTTTATTGTCCTTAAACCTCTTAAAGGACACACTTAATACTTACGGATGATTTATTTACACAGCAGAATCACTGCAGATGTTAACTGATGTTAGCCCATGCTTTGATATTAGCAGAAAGCTTAGAGCTTGAAGTAAAATTTGAAACAAAGGATAAGTATAGTGTTATACTATGTATTATGTACGCTCATGTGACAATAAATTTGGAAAAAATGTGATAGTAAATTTGCAAAAATGAACCAGAAGAAAATAATTTTGATCGCATTCTAGTCTTTCCGGAAGAACTTTCCATTTCCGCCGCCAAACCATACTTCAATCCATTCGTTTCATCTTTTAGGCTTTATTTAGAAAAAAGCAGAAAGAATTAATTGCAGCAAATATCTAAATGACACCGTTTCCTTGCATTTTTTTCAAGCAATGAATGCCCTTTCACATATGTCCATTGTCTTCGACCGCCTTATCTGTTATATCGACCATCTACTACAATCTTAATGAGGTTATAATAAAAAACTACACTATTGTAATTGTTATGATTGTCACTAATTACTATCATCCTTATCGCTATTACTTTTATTATTATTATTATTATTATTATTATTATTATTATTACTATTATTATTA
>NW_018108494.1:17054-31292 GCF_000183805.2 Loa loa
TTATTATTATTATTATTATTATTATTATTATTATTATTATTATTATTATTATTATTATTATTATTATTATTATTATTATTATTATTATTATTATTATTATTATTATTATTATTATTATTATTATTATTATTATTATTATTATTATTATTATTATTATTATTATTATTATTATTATTATTATTATTATTATTATTATTATTATTATTATTATTATTATTATTATTATCTCAATTTGTCTAAAAAATCAAAAGAATATCTCACTAATAAGTAACTGGTTCGCAGAACAACAGCAAGATCGGCTCGATCGCTTTGTTCGATAGGACTTTCGATGGCTTTCAATCGTTTGATTTCGCTGAAGAGCGATGATACCACGAATGAAGACAATGATTAGTTACGAACAGAAAAGCTGATTTTATTTCGAATTTTGAAGAATTTTTTTGGGATGAAAAGAAAAGGAAAAGAACAGAGTTATATTCACCAAGATGGACCATCGAATAGAAAACGGTAGTCAAGGACAATCTCTTCTGAAAAATGATGAATGGCTTTCCGGTACTGGAAATTTTGCAATATAACGACTAAATAACTCCACCAGCAGGAAGTTAACAGGAAAGCGACCGAAGATGACTCCAAGTATTTCGTTGCCGACTAATTACATTGAGAAGTCTCAGAAAGTTCAGTTTGAATTTTATTAATATCGAAATTCTGCCTTAAAGAAATCACTTATCAGCTGATTTCCTTCTCCTTCCGCGCTTCCAAAGGGTCGTCGAATGGACTGAGCAGTATGCAAAACTGATGAATGTTTCCGCCTCAAGGACAAGAAAGGAACCAAATCAACCGTAAACAAAATTTTGGTAAGCCAAAATGAAGAATTAAACGGCGAATCAGAGAGACGGGAGGAATGAACAATGCGAAGTTATAACAGTTGTCAGAAAGGGAAGAAGCACTATAACAAAGCGCCACCATTACGCATAGGAAATTTTCTTCGAAGTGTCAAGTAAGTGAAATTGAAAAGAGGTCATTTGTACGAGAAACGAGAGGTAAGCTTAACTGAAGCTCTTTTTTCTGTAATAAGGAAATCGGAATTGTGTTACGTTGCTTAAAAAACGATGTTTCCAGAGGACAGACATCAGAACATAGCCAGTGAGATAGAAGGAGAGGGGAAGGATGGGGTGAGTGATGGAGTCAATTTCAAGCAAGCTCATAAAAATCTCTCTTAGTTGATAAAGTCTGCTTGAATCAATCATTATTCGAATGTCTCATCGAATGTGAAGTCGCTTGGAAATTCAATGAATTATGGTTAGATAAAAATTAGTGAGTGAATCATGAAAGAAGAGAAAGATAAAATGAGCCAAGGATATGGAGTGAGTTTCAACAACTGTAAGGACAAAAATAATGCAGAATGAACGATCGACAAACTGCAAAACTCGTTGGACGGTAGCGCGATACAAGGGAGAGGGCAGAAGACCTAATGCGATAGATTGTTATTGCCTCCTCATCTTCCAATTTTATGCCCACTGAGCCATGGAAAACACAATCCGTACCTTCATTATTGTTCAGTAGTGACAATGTATAAGATATTTTCACCTTCCATTTATTTTCATGGAAATAACTAAAGTAAGATCGCTTCACGATTACTTTGTCTGGTTAGCTTCACAGTCTTAAATAATTAAACAATTAAATGATTAGATAGGCTCCTAAAGTTTTAAAAATTGAGATCGCTAGGTTGAAATATCCAGCATTCTGGATATTTCCTTCATTAGAACTCAAAATAAGTATAAAGTAAACTTGAAAAGCTTACCTGTCTAACTGCAGTGCAAAAGAAAGCAAAAGAACAACTGTTTTAAGAAATTAGCAATGAAGTGTGCGCGACATTGCAATCTCAACAAGAAGAACAGCGTATGGATAAAGCCCATTGCAAATTAGTTCGTAAGAATTCCTATTTGATCAGAATCGACATGGATGTGATATTCTAACATTCTATCAAATATAAAACCAAATGATCCGAATGTGGCATTTGCGCTTCTTCAAAAAGTTCAATTTTACTTTGTGATTTGCATTTACAAGAAACAGCGAGGAACTAGATGTTATGGGAAAAAAGAAATCACGATTCATCTTTTTTACAAATTCAGTTCCTATTTTTAAAAAAAAAGAAAAATAGGGCTAAAACCAAAAATATATTTAATGAAGAAGTTAATGGGCTTACTTCTTATTTCTTCAAATAAATTTATGTATTTTATTTTTGCCACTCTTTCCTTCTTTCGAAAATACTAATATAATGTAGGAAAATGGATTACCTATGGAAAAATTCCTTACTTTGGATCATCACTTCTTCATGTGTGTTTTCCGCAAAATTTATGTTGAACTTAACCAGAAAAAAAATCCCATTTTAACAGCTGCGCCAACGAATGGTACCCAAAATATTTTTTTGGTAATAACTTTCGTCTTTCATTTCATTTTTCAATTTCTTTCCCTCTATTCTGAATGAAAAAAGCTGGGGACTTTGAACGCTCATAAGAATAGTATATAGTTAAAGAATTTCAAACTCATTCCATGTTGATCAAAGGCAAATCATTTCATTCACAGATAAGTTACTTCACTCATATAGTATGGATCAAAATTCGACAAGTGCGACTGTCGTTTTCAAGTTGATGACAAAATGTAAAATTTTTGTAAATATTAAACGAGTGTAGAATGCGCAAGACTTTTTCATGTGTCTCGATTAAAATAAAAAACGGTCACTATGGCTGCAAAGTCTTGAGATAATTTTTCGCTATCAAGATTCAACAGTGGTTTTTCTGGTTTTAACTGCAAGTAGGTAATTACATGAGCGTGGATGGTTCAGGTTATTTTTAAAAGGCTTTGTCGTATATGTCAAGGTTATTGGAGTCATTATTTGAATTTTTAACAAAGAAAAAAAAACGGTTGCTAACGAGAGACGTGTTGACCGCTCGCCTTGAAATAATCGGTAAACGACGCTGATTCCGAATGGTATCCAGTGTAAAATGACTGAAATAAATACCGAAAAGGTGGTTGTAACAGAGGTAAGGAAGTGATATTGGATGTAAGAACTCGAGATAGGCTGAACTAGTACAGCTCGTTATATCCTACGATCCTTCTTTTCATTAAAGCCGATAATATCGAATTGAAAGACCGTGAAATCGCGGCAATTTACACGAATAAACAAATTGATGGGCATTTCCACCAATCGAAATCTGCCAATCGCCCTTGAATAAATCAGTACTGATGTGCTTGAAGAAAGGAAAGGAAGATGTCGTCTGCAAACTCTCTCTCCAATCTATACTCTCCTCCGTAGGAGCTGGTACACCAATGTTTTCCTCACAATGACGGTCATTTAATGTGGTGTGAAAGGAGGTTATGACATGTCAGACTGAATAAGATGGAAACGCCAATGCTCGATTATCTTTTAGAACTGGTAGTGCAAGATGTGCAAGTAAATGAATAACTTGATCGGCATCACAGTTCACAGAAATTTATGCTATTAACATATCGTAATTCATGACATGTTAAGGTGGTGGTTTGCTTAAAATGACAACCTATTAAAATATCTGTTGGTATCTCAGATGAAATCACATGGTATAGTGCATTCTGTGCAGCTTTGTACTAAGAATATCATAAATGTAGGGGAAAAGCTGCATGCACTTTTAACCTGGTTGCAAATGCAGCTATTAAATTATAAAATGAGAACTGCAACGCAATCATCCCTCTTTCTCTTTTCTTCCATAAACAACAGAGAAAAAAAAACTATGAACGGAGCGATTCGTTCCACTTTTACCTGATTATTCGTCTATTTTTGACTTCTGTTCTATCCTTCCACAGATTGCCTTTATCTTTTGCTATTCAATTCATTTCTCCTTATCTTTCGCTGATGAGATGAAACCAACAATCAATGGACACAAAGTTATTGCATTTTAAAACAAGCTGTCACGAGGTACTACTACTACTATTAATTGTGGCTTTATAGAAAGGATTAGCTAGTTATCCAGTTTTACTAAAAAAACTCCCACTTGATTCTATCTATATATTTGATCGAAGTATATGCTTGCTTGATCAATCAAAATCGATGTATATGCTTTGCTTGATCAATCGAAATAGTAAGGATCGTTATTAAAGCGTAAAATACAACACATGCTCTTCACAAATATTCCGCAAGTATCATATTCATATGCCGATTAAAAAACATGTAGTAATATCATTATATATTAAGTTACTTCCATATTGCTTTGAACACTTCAGGAATTACGTGTCTTCTTCATATGGAATGATCGTTAAATTAGCATAAAATTTCAGTGGAACATAATTGAAAAGTTGAAAAATATGGGTGAAATACAAGTCTATGAATCTTACCTAAGATTTTCCCCGTGTCACTTCATTTTTATTCGCATCGCATTGTGCAGAAATTTAAGTAATATTTCATATTTACTGTGACTGTTTTTGATATAGTGCATAAAATGAAATGATGGTGATAAGAGAAGCATTTGAAAAAGATGCGTTAATCAACTGCATATCCTTCGCTGATAAGATTCCTCATTTCAAGGGTTTTCCAAGTTTTATTAAAGAATGTAACTGTCATTATTTGTAATCGCAATCTATGAAAAAAGTTTTTTTTAGTGAAAAATTCCAGTGCTTGAAACTTTATCTGAGCAAAAACAAAACCAATCAGAGTAGGAAGCTGCTCTCTCAAGAAGTCTAGTAATGCATTTAAAATTAATTTAATTTGCATATCTACTTCGAAAACACTCCCGCAGATAATGTTGCAGCAACATTCTGACTGCATAACTACAATTTCTTATTATGTGTGTCATAAGGACTTTATTTACCTAGACGCAAATGCTTTTAATTAGATTCTACCAGAGAGCAAAAATAGAAATAGAATGAGCGATTACTACTGGAAACATTGCGCAGCATGCATTCATCCTATTTAAATAAATAAACATTATTCGAAAAAAGAAGAAAACATGAAGAATGTCACTTCTACCGGTTTCATTTTTAAGTGATGCCATCTTGTTGAGTGTTCAAAGCATTGCTATGACTATAAAAGCTCTAAAATTTACTTAAATGCTCTCTAACACATATTGCACTAAAACTTTCTATAGTTAAAGGAAACTGTTGATATTTCTAATAGTTCTCTCATTCTGGAAAATGTTTCAGTAGTTGCTCCAACTGTAATGTAAAATGAACTATTTTATCTACAACAAATTCAAATTCAACCAGAATATTTTGTTGTTAGATGAAAGTAGTAGTAGAGGAAAGTTTTTTTTCTTCCTGAAAGTTAACTGCTATATATCAAAAAATCCTTATTACTTCTCATTTATTATAAATTGTAATGATTTCACAAGCATTCAACTAATGCTTGTGAAATGGTGATTATTTGCGCAAATTGATTGGTTTGTGTGGGCGGAATTTCACGTCAGCAGCTTTTATATGCCATTGTCATCATAATCGTTAATTTCTATGCCAGTTCAAACGTAAATTCAGAACTTTTGAGACAAAGTTTCAAGGTTAAATGACACTACAGCGTGTAAAATATAAGATTTATAAAACAATGAAATGTTATTCGCATTGAAATGGAATGGATTCCAACAATTATTAGTAAAATAGTTCTTGAAAAATTTCGTCAATGAGAAGCAAATTGCAACAGATAATTGAACTGGAGAGGTTCTCTCCTTCACTTGTTTTTCATTTCCTTTAACCTAGCAGTTGCCGAAAAAGTATGGACAACAAGTACATCTATAATTAGACCTGTTTCATATTGCATCAAGAATTAAAACGAACAATTAGTACCACACTATTTTCTTTAATTGTGCGTTACATTCATTTCATTAGGAAGTGTTAATATACTCGGATTGCATCTTCCTGAAAAAAATGAGATTGTTATTGGTAGTGTTTTAATTAATTCAGAGCAGACAAAAATAAATTTGGTTAAATGTGATTTAATAAATCGAAGAATTCATGCATCATTTGCAAGTAGAATTTGAACTGTCACTTCTTCCTCGCATTGACGCCTTAAGTCAAAATATCCAATCACTGCATGCTTAGGCCACATCATAAAATGCATAGAGATGACCATTCATATTACAAAATAATTATTTCAATGTTTTTATTAACACTTTTAGGATTCTTTAAATGAGGCAAGAAGGAGGTAATTTTGAGGAGTTAGGCTTGGATGGATTGATTGCAAAGATTTACTCCTGAATTAAACTGCATGATATTATGATTCAGAAACATCTAAATAAATTAAGTTTTCCCAAAATTACTGCATATAAAACAGAATACGATTACATTTTAAAAAGTTCTGAGCGATAATTTTAGGATACAGCTTATCGTTTTAATTGTACCTGAATATTAAAACCAAAAGGTAGCTGTTATTGCATCACAATTTCTGGAACTGAAAATATTGCTCGGACGAGAAATGTTCATTTTCTTTTTTTCAAGTTCTCTTGAGCTTCTGAATATCTTAAAGTAATTATTATAAGTGCCCCTGATTTGTCTTAAAATATATGTTAAGGAATATTTAAATATTTTACAAAACGTAGAAGTGCTTTTTATCTACAATGGAATTCTCTAATCACTGACAAATAATAATTCTTAAATCAACTCAGTGTCTGAACATGTCAACTTTTAACTTTTATAAGAGCAGAAAAAGTCTCAAATGCGATAAAGTTTATAGTTGTAAAAGAAAGGAAAAGGAAAAAATAACTAATTTCTAAAAATGAAATAGTTAATGTTTAGCTCAAAAGTCCTTCAAAACATGAACGAAATTGAGATATTCATTCACTTGTAGAGAGTTTTTTGTTTTCGAAAAATGATAACTTCGCAGCTCTCATTATTATCAGTGTGACAGTGTGACAGAATTAACTTAATATTTGATTCTGTCAATTTAAAACAAGCAAGACACTACAGATACTTTTATTTAAGATGATTTTTATTCTCAATTGTCGGTTTGTTTTGTGTGTTACTACATTGATGGAGATTATCTCTTGCGTAGTAGATATTATCTATTCTCAGAACTATCTCAGACTAGTCTGCCCTGATCTAATTTTAGTTCAAAGAATTGCTTATTTATAGGTTTTTGTGAAAAGTCACAAGGATATCGCATGAAACGATTAATTTTTTCCTCTGCAAGAAATTTTCATTCTTTTATTTCTAATTCAAATTCTGGAAAAAACCCGACCAAATTGTTTTGATGTTTCTTCTGGCTCTTTGCCTTTTTTAAAAGAAAACTAATTTAGCCTAACTTAATCTAACCTTTCGACTCATCGAATTGTAGTTGCAAGAAGTTTTGGCTCATGTATTTTAATTTAATTCTGGAAAAAGGCTGACCATATCTTTTTATGTTTTTTGCTAACATTTTGAAAAGGCGAATTCAACTAAAATAACGGGAATTTTGGATAAGGATGTCAAAATGCTCTCAAATTCGGATTGCAATCTAAATACCTGTCACAAACAGATGTGTGATGAGAGCATATTTAATTTGGCTGCAATAATGCAAATGCAGCTTTCTTCTGATTTCTTTGTGACGCCTTTACTATTTGATGAAGTCGAGAAATGGCTAATGGATTTTATAAATTGAAAGCAACCTGCTTGAATTTATTTATTGTTATATTCAATTAATTAACTTCTTGTTTTATTAGCTATTGTCTCTTGGTTGAGGTAGTTAATTTATGAGTTGGTAACAGTGAAGATTTTCAGATTCATAAATGGAAAACAAGACTTGGTCACCGAAAAGTAAGTTATATAGTTTTCCGTTATTAAGCTATTTGGGATTTTCATTATTACCCAAAGAAGTGGCCTTACATAAGAGTTGTTTCTCACTTTATTCCAGAAACAGCCGGTATGAGTAGTACCGAGTTTCGGAAATATGGCAAAGAAGTAGTGGACTATATTGCGGATTATATAGAAAATATACAAAAGAGACGTGTGGTGCCAGCTATCGAACCAGGATACCTGCGTAATCTGTTACCTGATATGGCACCACAAAATGCTGAAGCATTCGAGGATGTTATTAATGATTTCGACAAATATATTATGCCCGGGGTAAAGTTAAACTTCATGACACTTGGACCTATGCTAAGACTAAATATAGAAAATTATTAATTTAGAAGAGTCCATGTGTGACCACAACGAGTAGAATGCTTTTTAAAAGTACCAGTAACAAATTACATCAAATCTAAGACAAATTAGTTTAAAGATTTAAACAAGAAAGGTTAGAAATTTTCATGTATGCCAAATTTTTACGCTTTTCCGATAATTTGTTGACTAAAAATTATACCAGACGTTAAAAAGTCATATTTTCAAGAAATCTCCAGGCTATTTTAAGATTACCCACTGGCAACACCCTCGATTTCATGCTTACTTCCCAGCTGGAAATGCTTTTCCGAATCTTTTGGCTGATATGATTTCAGATGCTATCGGTGCAGTTGGATTTTCCTGGGTGAATTTTATTTCCACAGCATTTTATTTTGTCTTAAAACAAAAGAAAAAATCATTCTTCAAACAATTCATTTTTTCCAGGCAGCATGTCCTGCAATGACGGAGTTGGAAATAATCATGTTGGAATGGCTTGGTCGAATGATTGGTTTGCCAGATGCTTTTTTGCCATTCACTGAAAATGGAAAAGGTGGCGGGGTCATACAGGTTAATGTTGTTCTGAAAAGCGTTGCCCTATCAAATAGAACGGAAATAGAGAGGAATTATTCAAATTTACATAGAGGGGAAATTATTCAAATTTTCTTCAAAATTATTCAAATTATTCAAATTTTCATTCAAATTATTATTCAAATTAAATTATTCAAATTATTCAAGTTATAAGTTAAAGGAAATTATTCAAACTACTCAAATTTTTCTCAAAATTATTCAAATTTTAAATAGAGAGGGATTATTCAAATTTACTCTCCAGATCCACATTTTAAGCAATAATTTCAAACAATTTCTAGTTTTAAATGTCTCTAATCCTCAAAATCGCTACCTTAAGTTAAAATTCTGAAAATTAAATCCTTATTTTTGCATAGTTTCAGGGTTCTGCGAGTGAATGCAATTTTGTTTCACTATTAGCGGCACGATTTGAAGTGCTTAAAGAGCTTAGACAACGTTTTCCATTTGTCGAAGAGGGACTCTTACTGTCAAGATTAGTCGCATATTGTTCTAAAGAAGTAACTCATCCATTTTCTCTTCTCAGCTGTTTAATTTAATTGAGTTTTTAATACAGAATGATAACAGCCGAATATGACTAGTATTTAATATAAAATTTAGACAACATTTTTACAGTGTTTTTAGGGTATTCATACTTCAAAAAATCAATGCGATAATTTGTAGGCTCATTCATCAGTCGAGAAAGCTTGCATGATCGGGATGGTAAAGTTGAAAATTTTGGAGACTGATACAAAGTTTCGTTTACGCGGTCAAACGCTACGTCTGGCAATAGAAGCACGTGCTCTTCGAAAATTTGTTGTAAAAATAGTGCATTAATTTGCATGTTTCATGTTCTGCAACGAATTCGCGGGATTCTCAATCTGTGATAGATTCAAGACAAACTTCAAGATTTTTTTAATTTTTCAACATGTTAGATTAGTTGCTTCTAATCTATGATGCTTGTTTTTTCTTTTTCACAGGAAGATAATTGTGATCATTTCAGGAGGATCGTAATCTTGGCTTAATACCGTTTTTCGTTTCCACTACGCTTGGTACAACATCTTGTTGCTCTTTCGATGTTCTCTCCGAAATTGGTCCCGTTTGTCAAGAAAATGATTTATGGCTACACGTGGATGGAGCATATGGCGGAAGTGCGATGATCTGTCCAGAATTCCGACCACTGATGGAAGGAATAGAATATGCGATGAGTTTCAACACCAATCCCAATAAATTCATGCTCATCAATTTTGATTGTTCTACAATGTGGTAATTTATTATATTGTAAACGGGACTACTTTTTAAAGATTTCATTGTAAAATTTTTTTTTCATAAGAATCCAAGAAAGAAAGTGACAATTCCACAAAGTTGTCAAGCTGACCTTTTCTTTTTGTGCAATATTCATGAATCTTACTTTACAAAAAGAATCATCTTTTTTATGGTATTTCTAAAATATTGCGTTATTTAATAAGCATCCTTCACATTATTTCTTGACACCTTCTTGAATTACTCATAGACATTATACTGATTATCAGGGTAAAAGATCGCTACAAACTAACGCAAGCGCTAGTCGTTGATCCGCTATATTTGCAACACAGTTGGACAGGTATTCATTTTTCATGAAAAATTCTGAAATTAGAAAATCTTCTAAACGTTTGATTCCATTATATCTGATCTCATTGTAATCTTCTTTCTATTTCATTAAGTTATTATTTCTTAGAAAATCCTGGCATAGTTATTGATAAGAGTGTTGCACTCTTCTGTTCTAATCATAAGCCATCCGAAAGACAGTCCCTTCTCTTTCAGATCTTGCCATCCATGATATATTCATATTCTTTTATCGTATTCTTCAAAAAGTACTGTTTAGACAAAGCGATCGACTACCGTCATTGGAGTATACCACTCAGCCGCCGTTTTCGATCATTAAAATTGTGGTTTGTAATTCGAGTTTATGGTGTCAATGGACTGCAAAACTATATTCGCAGGGTTTGATACTTTTTCATATGAGAGAAATATTACTCATTGTCCAATTAACAATTATCACAGCTAAAATTGCTTGGCATGACACATATCGGCTGCGGTCAGAGGGCAGGGAGAAGAATGCAGCAGTGCAGAAGAGAGTTAGAGAGGAAATTTTATATCATTGTGGGAAAGCCTATGGAGAACACCAAGGATAGATCCTACGAAAGTTAATTAAATTAAAATAATTAACAATGAAAAATTTCGCCTCTATTTTAGTAGGGATCTGGTTGAAGTTTTGAATACTCCAATTTCGTCTCTTTATGAACTCCAGCCAGTAATCCGTTAAAATTGGTATTTAAATTTCATATTATTAAGGATTCTTTTCCATATTTGCAGCATTGTCGTTTGGCAAAATTATTTGAACAATTGATACGGGCAGACAATATCTTCGAAATTGTTGGTGATGTAATCCTTGGTCTGGTTTGTTTTCGTATGGTTGCTTCCGAAGAAATGAATCAAGCACTCCTTACCAAGTCTGTAAATTTCATTTCAAGATTTTTATTAAAAAAGTAACAAAAAGTGCTGGACTCGAGAAAACAGCTTCTAGAAAGAAATCCAAAACTAAGGGATAGACCTCTTATCTTGCTTGATAACTGATACCTAAAATATTTTCCAAAACTCTGACATTGTCTGGAAGTCCACTTAGCAGTGTTCCATTTTGATGTGCTCCTAATGATCCAGTATTTAAAGGCTGAATTCTTCTGGCCGTATTCACATGGTGCCTGCATCACTGAATGGACGTTTTGTGATTCGTTTCTGTGTTTGTGCAGAACACGCTACTGAGAAAGACATTCAAGTTGCATATGATTTCATCTCACAAACAGCTCGACACATTTATCGTATCTCTTTCATCTTTCGATTTTGTAGAATGAGTTTGAACAAAGATAGATTTCGAGACCATAGTAGAGTTACCTCTGCAAAAAATTTTTCAAATATTCAAAGATCAACTAACTGCCCGCGAATAAATAATAAAAATACTTTTTTCAATTAATCGTGTCAAGATAAATCAAAGGCCAGCTCCCTATCTTTATTAATGATAATTGGAGATGGTGGCATACGGCGAGTAAAAAAATCATTTATTTACTCAAATAAATCCTCTATCACAACTCTTTCATTTTTCTATCTTATAGAATAGGTTTGAGCAGAGATAAATTTCGATTTGTAACATTGTCGATAAATTGGATCAAACGTAGATGAAACTGGTATGAGCCAGAGGAATGGTTTGGGATTCTAAAAGCAGGCTTACCAGAAAGAGGACAAATTTTTGCCCAAAAAACTGCCATAATTTTAAATATCGTTCAAGAAGTTGAAAGTTGCAGAAGATTCGATTTCATGTCCACTTGCTGAGGATGACGAACTGGAAACGGCGGAAGAGAAAGAAGAATGTATTGAGCAGATAAGTTTCTTCAATTTTCTTTTCTTTTTTCAGAAATAAGGGGACGCTTTATTTCTTATTTATCATTGCTTGATTACCATGAACAATTTTAGCAATTAAACCAAGCTGGCCTTAACACAACCGAAATTTTGAAGCGAAAAGAGCAGGCAACATTATCGCAGAAGCGTTCTTTCCTTGTCCGAATGGTTTCCGATCCAAAATGCTATAATCCAAAAATTGTGCGTCATTTAACTATGAGTGGTTTCCGGAAAATGAACGAAGACGTTGTTCGAGATGTATCGTTACGGTTATTCTTTGTACTGTAGGAGTCATTCTAGCAAATGCATTGAAGTAATTAAATTACTACAACTGATTTGACACATGTTGATACATAACAAAATTAAATAATCATCAATTTAACAAAACTATTTGCAGGGAAACGATTGGCAGATCAAAAATAGGAGTGACCGGTTTGAAATATTTCAAATGTGGTGAGAATGTTTTTAGAATTCATAAATAATTTGTATAAATTACTTCAAAAAAATTAGTATGAATTGCTACAACTACTAGTAACCTTTCTGAGTGTTATTCCAACCTAGAAATTCTGCTTTAAAGCCGAAATTTTTGACTTGATACATTTCTTTGTCATTCTTTGTCTATAATTTAATATCAAGAAATTTTCAAATGATAAATGTAGAATTTTTTGGACAAATTTTGATTTGATAAAGATACAAAAAACTGTTCTAACTCCTAGTTGTTCTAAACAACTCTAAAACATTTTTAAGATAATGTGAATACAGCGAGCTCATCGTCTGCACCATCAGTGGAGGAAGAAGTTATCACTTTTCCGAATACAACTAGAAATTAAACACTAGCGTTAAAAAAAAAAAGAAGAAACTAGAATATTTTACTAACTTTGTTTTAGTCGTCTGTACTTCCTTGTATGAGAAGGTTAGTGAAGATACAGAAAAGCCTGCTTCCGTCAACGACAAAATGATGTCCAAAACGTTTTGTTTTGGGTTTCTTTTACCTTATTTGAAATTGAAATCTGAATCTGCAACTTAAACCTTCTTACTTACTAGTTCCTCACAATGTTTTTAGATTGTAATAATGATATCAACAGTGTTAGCATTTATCCAATTTGGCATAATTTTGGTTCAATTGTAATAAGAAAATGTCTATGATGGCTAAAAACTCGTTGTTCAAATACTTTTTTCAGTTCTTTGCGAATAAATTGCTTTTGCTGCAGCGAGAAGTACACATATTATGACTGTGGATACATTTAAATTTAGGCTAGTAATTTTCCATTACTGACTAAAAAAAAGTCAGGTCTTTGCATAAGTAAAGTTTAGAATTTTGTTTATCATTGATTTTTGGGTTCACGTTTGGTTTAATAAAATGTAAAGTTATAGACCACAGATTTTGGCTTTCCTGGATACTAATTTCGGTTTTATATTCATTCTTGTCTTAGTTTTATATTAAAACAGTTCTCACTAAAAAAAAAGAAAAAAACCTCAACTTGAAATAAACGATAAACTATTACAAAATCTTTATCAGTGATCTAAAAATTCGACGAATTTTAAAGCATAAAGCAAAATTAGATTTGGTTATAGAAAAAATATTATGATTTCAAAGATTTGGTTGTGGCACTTTAAGAAACTGAGATAAGATACAGGATAAAGAGCCATGCAGAAATTGAATAACTCTGTTTAGAAAAATTAGTATCATTTTGAATATTGCTCGCAGGATACCTAATTCATACCAAATTGGACCAGATTTTTGCTGAAAATTTAGTCTCAAGACATTTTCTCTTTTGCTACTCTCACTTTCGTTGACCAAGCAACATACCGTCAGATCACATCATTCGAATTTCAATCGACATAGTGGATATTTGTTTCCTTAGGTGGTACTGTGGAAAAACTCCGAAAATCATAATGCAAATTTTCTGTCGGATTATCGAAATTAAAGTTACGTTCAATCAAAATTTCCACAATATCCAACAAACGGGATGGCAAATCTTATAAGTAAAATTAAAGCAATGAAGAGGATATATGCTAACAATGGACAGCGTAAAACAAAAACGTCTCAGTACCTACACAATGGACAGTCCCAAAGGGTAGCCAATACCTCCATGATAGCCCCGATGGAGCTTACAAAGCTCTTCCCTAATCCTTATATATATATATATATATATA